>NC_057806.1:258058545-258358545 GCF_018294505.1 Triticum aestivum | reverse complement strand
GAGCATGATATACTAGTTCAGGGGTGGTCTCAGAGAAGAAATCCAGCTAGCTCTTGTCCTCTTTGAGCCCTTGAGGTACGATGAGTTCTACAACATGGCATTGAAGCAAGAGGCTGCTCAACTGAGGTGTGATGCTTCCAAGAAGCGAGTCAAAGATGCTACTCCTTCTTCCTCTACTCAAGTGGCCAAGCAGCAGAAGTATTGGCTTCCTCCTCCTCCGTTCCGTCAGCCGTATCAGCGGAAGAGCAAAGGTGGCAGTGGATCTTCCCACCCACCCAACCCTGGTTTTTAGAACAAGACTTCGTCTCAAGCTCCAAGATCGAGTGCTCCGTATCACCGTCCGCTTTCAGAGGTCACGTGCAACAAGTGCCAACAGAAGGGTCACTATGCCAACAAATGCTTCAATCAGAGGCGTCTTCCTCCTCCTCCTCCTGTGAGATCGGCAAGTACAGTTGTGGTCAAGCATAACCCCAAGCACGCCAAGGTCAACTTGATGAACGCAGCTCAGGCAGAGGATTCGTCGGATGTCATCATGGGTAACCTTCCTGTTAACGATGTTCCTACAAAAGTTCTTTTTGACACTGGTGCATCGCATTGTTTCATCTCGAAACCTTTTGCATCCAAGCATGAGTTGACTTCCCAAGTTATGCATAAACCGTTAGCAGTTGTCTCTCCGGGTAAATGTTTGCTCGCTAACCACGAGATTCCAGATATTTCTATCATGATGGGTGATTTCAAGTTTCTGGCTTCTCCAATGGTCCTTGTTAACTCGGATATTGATCTTATTCTCGGGATGGATTGGCTTTCTAAGCACAAGGCTCAGCTTGATTGTGCAGCCAGGCAGATTCAATTGACTCATTCGTCTGAGGATGTAATTGTCTTTGCCGCTCGGGATAATACTATCCATCTGTTTTCTCTCAATGAGAAGGGTGAACTGGATGCTATCTCGCAAATTCCAGTCGTTTGCGAATATCAAGACGTCTTTCCAGAAGAGCTTCCAGGAATGCCTCCGCACCGGCCAGTTGAATTCATCATCGATCTTGAGCCTGGCATGGAACCAGTGTGCAAGCGTCCTTACAAGCTCGGACCTAAAGAGTTGAAGGAGCTGAAGAAGCAACTCGATATTCAAGAGCGTATGGGTCTCATCCGGCCTAGTTCTTCTCCGTGGGGTTGTGGTGTTCTTTTTGTGAAGAAGAAGGATGGAACGGACCGACTTTGTGTTGATTACCGTCCATTGAACAAGAAGACCATCAAGAACAAATACCCACTTCCCAAAATCAACGAGCTGTTCGAACAACTCCAAGGTGCCCAAGTATTCTCCAAGCTTGATCTCCGTATGGGTTATCATCAGATTCGAATCCGTGAGCAAGATATTCCCAAGACGGCTTTCAGGACAAGCTATGGTTCATATGAATACACTGTCATGTCTTTTGGCCTCGTCAACGCTCCTCCGACGTTCTCTCGCATGATGAATCTCATCTTCAACGCCTACACCAATGACTTCGTTTTGATCTATCTCGACGACATTCTGGTTTGCTCGAAGAACAAGGAAGATCATGCCAAGCACTTGCTTTTGGTACTCGATAAGCTCAGGGAACACCAGTTCTACGCCAAGTTCTCCAAGTGCGAATTTCGGCTCGATGAGGTTCATTATCTTGGTCATATCATCTCTGCCAAGGGCATTGCGGTGAATCCGGAGAAGGTGTCTGCAATTGTGAATTGGGAACCACCTCAGAACGTGAAGCAACTCCATAGCTTCCTCGGTCTCGCAAGCTACTGTCGAAGATTCGTTGAAAACTTTTCTAAGATCGTGAAGCCTCTCTCAAATCTTCTCCAGAAGAATGTCAAGTACGTTCGGTCTCCGGAGTGTGACATTGCTTTCAACACTTTGAAAGAGAAATTGATCACTGCTCCAGTTCTGACTCCGCCTGATGAATCCAAACCATACGAGGTCTTTTGCGATGCCTCTCTCCAAGGTCTCGGTGCAGTGTTGATGCAAGAGAAGAAAGTTGTGGCTTATACTTCTCTCCAGTTGAAGCCCAATGAGAAGAACTACCCCACTCATGACCTCGAGTTGGCGGCAGTTGTGCATGCTCTTTTGACTTGGAGACATCTCTTATTGGGAAGAAAAGTGGACATTTTCACTGATCACAAGAGTCTCAAGTACATCTTCACTCAGCCTAATCTCAACCTCAGGCAAACTTGATGGGTCGAAATAATTCAAGAGTATAATCTGACTATCGAGTATACTCCAGGCAAGGCCAATGTGATTGCTGACGCATTGAGTAGGAAGGCTTATTGCAACAGCCTGATTCTCAAGCCTTATCAACCCGAGCTTTGTGAAGCTTTCCGCAAACTTAATCTGCAAGTTGTTCCTCAAGGTTTCCTCGCCAACCTTCAAGTCTCTCCTACCTTGGAAGACCAGATTCGCCAAGCCCAGCTTCTTGATGCTATGGTGAAAAAGGTGAATATTGGGATTGCCAAGAGTCAACCCAAGTACAAGTGCTACCGCCTTGATGACAAGGATACTCTCTTCTTCGAGGATCGTATTGTTGTGCCCAAAGGTGACCTTCATAAAGTGATCATGAACGAGGCTCACAATTCTCTCCTCTCCATCCACCCTGGGAGCACGAAGATGTATCAGGACCTGAAGCAGGCTTATTGGTGGACTCGAATGAAGTGCGAGATTGCTCAATTCGTGAATGAATGTGATGTCTGCAGAAGAGTGAAGGCAAAACACCAAAGGCCAGCGGGTCTCCTCCAACCTCTTGCCATTCCAGAATGGAAGTTTGACCACATTGAGACGGACTTCGTGACTGGGTTTCCAAAGTCCAAGCGTGGCAATGATGCTATATTCGTTGTCATCGACAAACTCACTAAAGTGGCTCACTTTCTGCCTATCAAAGAGTCAATCACTGCAGCTCAATTGGCGGAACTCTATACCTCTCGGATTGTCTCTCTGCACGGTATTCCACAAGTGATCTCTTTAGACCGTGGCAGCATCTTTACCTCAAAGTTTTGGGATTCTTTTCAGAAGGCCATGGGCACCAACATCCGCTTCAGTACAACTTTCCACCCTCAAACTAGCGGTCAAGCCGAGCGTGTCAACCAGATTCTTGAAGATATGCTCAGGGCTTGTGTGATCTCCTTCGGCATGGAGTGGGAGGATTGTCTTCCTTATGCTGAATTCTCCTACAACAACAGTTTTCAAGCAAGTTCGGGCAAGGCCCCATTTGAAATTCTGTATGGCAGGAAGTGCCGTACCCCTCTCAACTGGTCTAAAACCGGTGAACGCCAGCTTCTCGGAAATGACTTAATCACAGAGGCAGAGGAAATGTGTAAAGTCATTCGAGATAACCTCAAAGCAGCCCAATCCCGCCAGAAGAGCTACTATGATAGTAAGCACCGTGATTTGGCTTTCGAGATCGGAGATCATGTTTACCTCCGTGTCTCTCCTATGAAAGGTACTCGCCACTTCGGTATCAAAGGG
Source organism: Triticum aestivum (assembly GCF_018294505.1). Lineage (NCBI taxonomy): Eukaryota > Viridiplantae > Streptophyta > Magnoliopsida > Poales > Poaceae > Triticum > Triticum aestivum. The sequence goes on along the minus strand of NC_057806.1, from coordinate 258,355,055 downwards.
AAGCTTGCCCCTAGATACGTGGGACCTTTCAAGATCGTCAGCAAGAGAGGCCATCTCTCCTATCAACTCGAGCTTCCTTCAAACTTTGCAAATGTTCATGACGTGTTCCATGTCTCTCAGCTTCGAAAGTGCTTCAAGACTCCTGACCGCACCGTCAGCTTCGAGGACATTGAGCTCCAAGAAGATCTCTCTTACCATGAGCACCCCGTTGCTATTCTTGAAGAGACTGAACATAAGACTCGCAACAAGTCAATCAAATTCCTCAAAGTCAAGTGGTCACACCATTCCGACCGTGAAGCTACCTGGGGACGCGAGGATCACCTCCGTTCTGAGTACCCGGCGTTCTTTCAGTCCTAGATCTCGGGACGAGATCCTTTCGTAGTGGTGGAGTGTTGTAACACCCCGGATATGATTTTCCCAATATGTACTCCAACTCTTGCCGTTTCCGGCCTTAAGTTATTTTATTTTCTCGGGTTCGGGTTTTTGTCTCCGTGTGGTGTGGTCGTTGTCATGCATCTCATATCATGTCATCATGTGCATTGCATTTGCATACGTGTTCATCTCATGCATTCGAGCATTTTCCCCGTTGTCCGTTTTGCATTCCAGCGCTTCGTTCTCCTCCGGTGGTCATTTCTACCTTTCTTTCGTGTGTGGGGATTAAACATTTCCGGATTGGACCGCGACTTGCCAAGCAGCCTTGGTTTACTACCGGTAGACCGCCTGTCAAGTTTCGTACCATTTGGACTTCGTTCGATGCTCCAACGGTTAACCGAGGGACCGAAAAGGCCTCGTGTGTGTTGCAGCCCAACACCCCTCCAAGTTGGCCCAAAACCCACCAAAACCTTCTCCATCATCTAGAGCGTTCGATCACGATTGCGTGGCCGAAAACCGCACCTCATTTGGACTCTCCTAGCTCCCTCTATGCCTATTTAAAGACACCCCCGAATTTCTCCTTCCCCTTCCTCCCGAAACCCTAGATCCACTTAGTACGCCGCTGCCAGACAACTTCTTCCACCGAAGGACATGTCCGGCTAGCTCCGCCGCCGCCACGTGTCGCCCGCCGGTTGGCTAGCGCTGCCGCCCCACATCCTCGTCGCCGCCGCCCCGGGAGGCCCAGGAGGGGCCCCCGAGGCCCATCGCCGCCCGCCGCCGCCCGGGATCCTCTCCCCCGAGACCGGCCACATCGCCGGTCGCCGCCGCCGACGCGCCCCCGCGCCGGCGTGAGCTCGCCGCCGCCTCAGCTCGCCGGAGCTCGCACCACCGCCCGCCGGTGCCCGCGCCTCGCCCCTCGTCGCCGGCCGCCACCGCCGTCTCCTCCACGCCCCGGCCACACCTCCCTCCGGCGACCTCCCTCCCTCCGGTGAACAGGAACTCCGACGCTGGCCAACCTCGTAATCCGCGCCGATCCGGATCTGGATCTGGATTAGCCTCGGTTGACTTTTTATCAGAAACCCTAGATATTTTGGCTAGGTTAATCGCATCGTAACTTCTCATCCGTAGCTCCATTTTGGGCATATAGCATATAAAAATGTTCGCCTCAGAGAGCACATCATTTCTTCTCATTGCATCATTTTCATTTGAGTTCATCTTGATGCCCGAAATGCTGTTAGAAGAATGCTATTTGAGATATTTGTCAGATGTGCTGCTCCAATAGATATTTGTCATTTTTGCCATGATTATTGTGTGCATGATATGCCCCTGAGCTCTTCATGAGTTTTGTTATATGTTTTGCCATCTATCCAGAGGTGCAACTCATGTATTTTTGTGATGTGTGTGGTGACTAGCACAAGCTTGCAAAGTGGAGGATTCGTTAATGCTGATTTCAGGGACTTAGCATTTCCACTAAGTCCTTGACCTGTTTATCTCATATTGCCATATGTTCATGGTGTTTCCTAGTGATCCGTGCCTCTTTTGAGGATGATCAGTAAGGATGTATTGTTAATATTGTAGTGCTCTATCCATCCATGCCTTTTTTGCAATTATGGAGCACCCTAGCTTGAGTCAATCGAGCTCTACTTTTGTCATTTCGTGAATCTGGGCAGATTGTCTACTTGTTAGCGATTTTGCCGAGGATGTTGTAGTTGATCCGTGCATGCTATGTTATTGTTCTTGCCATGTCTAGCTGGAATTTTGTGTATTCTTGATGGGAGTATGCTTAGATTGTCATGACTTGCTCTGTAGTGAGTGCATCGAGCTCGTAAACATGACTACTTGATATTTGTTTCAGCATGCTCCAGTTTTCACCAAGTCTGAGAACTGATTATGTTTTTGCCATGTTCACATGCTTGCAATTGTATTTTCTGAGCCCTTCTGGCTCAAGGTCACTAAGGGACTTTTGTTAAGCTCTTTGAGTAGCTCCATGCCATGCTTTACTTTGCCATGTTCAGGTCCTGTAGCATATAGTTTTCATGCTCCAAAGAGTGCTATCTGATCTGAAATTCCAGACAAGTGTTAATCTCACTAAGTCTGAAATCTGTTTGCCAAATGCATTTTTGCCATGCTTGTTTGAACCTGTTAATGGATGAATTGGCCGTAGCTCAGTGCTAGTCTTTTGTTAAGCATCATGAGTGGATCCCTGCCATGTATTTTGTTGCCATGTTTGAGTGCTGTAGCATGTTCATCATGTTGCATTTAGATGACTACTTGCTGTAAATCGCAGAAGGTGGTCATATTTGAATTGCTTGCCATTTCCAAACCATAATTCCGATTCCGGTGATCTTTATATCATTTTCAAGTGATTTCATCTCACCTTTCCAGTGGCACACTTGGATTTCCATATTGAGGCCAGGTTCATTCATTCCTTGTCAAATCTTGCATATGCATCACATATCGCATTACGCATAGCATACCATGTTTGCATCATATTGTTCGAGCTTTGCACGTGGTTGATTGTGTCCTTGTTGCTTGTTTGTCTTGTTTGGGTAGAGCCGGAGACGAGTTTTCTAACGAGGAGCCCGTTGAGTTTGCTTTCGAGGATCCAGTCAACTCTGACAACTTTGCAGGCAAGATGATCATACCCTCGAAATCACTACTATCTTTGCTATGCTAGATGCTCGCTCTTTTGCTATGCCTATGCTACGGTGCCTACCACTTGCTTATCATGCCTCCCAAATTGCCATGTCAAACCTCTAACCCACCACGTCCTAGCAAACCGTTGATTGGCTATGTTACCACTTGGCTCAGCCCCTCTTATAGCGTTGCTAGTTGCAGGTGAAGATTGGAGTCCGTTCCTTGTTGGAACATTATTTACTTGTTGGGATATCATTATATTATCTTGTTATCTTAATGCATCTATATACTTGGTAAAGGGTGGAAGGCTCGGCCTCTCGCCGTGTGTTTTGTTCCACTCTTGCGACCTTAGTTTTCGTCATATCGGTGTTATGTTCCCGGATTTTGCGTTCTTACGCGGTTGGGTTATAATGGGAACCCCTTGATAGTTTGCCTTGATTAAAGCTTTTCCAGCAATGCCCAACCTTGGTTTTACCATTTGCCACCTAGCCTTTTTTCCCTTGGGTTTCTGGAGCCCGAGGGTCATCTTATTTAAACCCCCCCGGGGCCAGTGCTCCTCTGAGTGTTGGTCCAACTCGTTAGCTGCCGGTGGCCACCAGGGGCAACTCTGGGCTGGCCTGCCAGAAGTTTGGACAATCTAAGTGTGCCTTGAGAATGAGATATGTGCAGCTCCTATCGGGATTTGTCGGCACATTCGGGCGGTGTTGCTGGATTTGTTTTAACCTATCGAAGTGTCTTGTAGAACCGCGATACCGAGTCTGATCGGAATGTCTCGGGAGGAGGTCTATTCCTTCGTTGACCGTGAGAGCTTGTCATGGGCTAAGTTGGGACTCCCCTGCAGGGATTTGAACTTTCGAAAGCCGTGCCCGTGGTTATGGGCAGATGGGAATTTGTTATTCTCCAGTTGTAGATAACTTGAACCTTAACTCAATTAAAATGAATCAACGGTGTGAGTTACCGTGATGGTCTCTTCTCGGCGGAGTCCGGGAAGTGAACACGGTGTTGGAGTAATGCTTGCCGCAGGTTGCCCTCTAGTTACTCATTCGCGCTTTGCCTCCTCTTCTCGCTCTCTTTTGCGAACAGGATAGCCACCATATATGCTAGTCGCTTGCCGCAGCTCCACATATTTGCCTTGCCTTACCTATTAAGCTTAAATAGTCTTGATCACGAGGGTGTGAGATTGCTGAGCCCCTGTGGCTCATAGATTGCTTCCAAACCAGATGCAGGGCCTGATGATTCCGCTCCAGATGACGCGCTTGAGCTCAAGTGGGAGTTCGACGAGGACTCATGCCGATACTAAGTGTCTTTCCCTGATGATCAGTAGTGGTGCCCAGTTGGGGCGATCGGGACCGTGTCGCATGTTGGGTTGTTCTTTCATTTTGGCGCCGTAGTCGGGCCATGAGTGTTTGAATGTTGTAATGCTATTTATGTACTTTGATTGACGTGGCGAGTGTAAGCCAACTATGTATCTCCATTTTTATTATCTATATATTACATGGGATGTTGTGAAGATTGCTTAACTTGTGACACTGCTTTCAATGCGGTTATGCCTCTAAGTCGTATATAGCCGCATCGAGGGCGTTACAGCCCACCTAGTGCACCTCCCTATGATATTGTTTGCACCAAAAATTCAGAAATATTCAAAAAAATCGTATTAAATTTGCAGGGCATTCTGAGAACTTTTATTTTTGGATCATTTTTATTGCATGAAAAATCCAGAAAACAGACAAAACATGGCATTTTATTTTATTTAATAAAAACAGAAAACAAAAAGTAGAGACAGAAGGTAGTGCTTACTAAATTCATCAACTTCATACCGCTCAAAAATGGTCCATTAATAAGGTTGATCAATTCTTCTTAACAACCACTTTCGATTAGCATGAAACCGAGGAACTTTCGTAAATCACTTAGTTACCTCAAAGGGGATTCGAATGTCCCCAACAATAAGCATTTCATATTTCTTTTTGGTAGTAGGTAGAGGTATTTGAAAACTTCCAATAGTGATTGTCAGAGATTTTTCAATAACATTAATACCATTCACTTGGAATTGTTTCTTCGGAAAGTGCATTGTATGCTCATTACCATTGATATGAAAAGTGACTTTGCTTTTATTGCAATCAATAACAGCCCCTGCAGTATTCAAGAAGGGTCTACCGAGGATAATCGGCATGTTGTCGTCCTCGGGCATCTCAAGTATAACAAAGTCTATCAAAATAGTAACATTAGCAACAACAACGGGCACATCCTCACAAATACCGATAGGTATGGCTGTTGATTTATTAGCCATTTGAAAAGATATTTCAGTAGGTGTGAGTTTATTCAAATCAAGTCTTTTATATAAAGAGAAAGGCATAACACTAACACTAGTTCTTAAATCACATAAAGCAGTTTTCACTTAATTCTTTCTGATAGATCAAGGTATAGTTGGTATTCCCGGATCTCCAAGTTCTTTAGGTACTCCATCTTTAAAAGTATAATTAGCAAGCATAGTGGAGATTTCAGCTTCCGGTATTTTTCTCTTATTGGTGATGATGTCTTTCATATACTTTGCATAAGGAGGCATTTTCAAGTTATCAGTCAAGCAAGTATGCAAAAAGACTGGCCTCAGCATTTCAGCAAAGCGTTCAAATTCTTCTTCATCATTCTTTTTAGTTGACTTGGGTGGAAAAGACATAGGTTTTTGGACCCGCGGTTCTCTTTCTTTACCGTGTTTTCTAGCCACAAAGTCTTTTTTATCATACCTTTTATTTTTTGGTTGTGGGTTATCAAGATCAACAGGTGGTTCTATATCAACATCATTGTCTGTTTCTTTAGTATTTGGTTGAGAGTCTTCATGAACATCAGCATTATCTTTTTCATTATCTCTAGGTGAATGTTCATTACCAGACTGAGTTTCGGCATCAGAGATAGAAGTTTCATTATCATTATCAGGAGGTTTTTCTATTTCAGGTTCACTAAAAGCATGCAAAGTCCTATCACTTTTCTTTTTATTTCAAGAAGGACTACGTGCATCAGTGTTAACTCTTGTGAATCTTGTTCAATTCTTTTTGGGTGTCCCTCAGGATAAAGTGGTTCCTGAGTCATTTTACCTCTTCTAGTTGCAACTCTAATAGCAAAGTCATGCATATTATTATTCATTTCATCTAGCAACTCTCTTTGAGATTTAGCAACTTGTTCTAACTGAGTTTGAACCATAGAAGCATGCTCTCCAACACCTCTATCATCATTTGAGATTCTAAATAACAAGTCACTCAAGCGAGCAATCATATCATAATTGTATTTCAATTGTTTCATAACATTTGCATTGAAGTGATCTTGTTTTCTAATATAGTTTTCAAACTCATAAAGGCATTGACTAGGATGCATATCGTGAGGATTGTCATTATCATTGAACTTCATAAGAGAATTTACCTCTACCACCTTAGGCAGTGGTGGCGTATTAAGCCCATGTATTTCTTCAATATGAGGTAAATTTTTAACATCCTCAGCTTTAATACCTTTTTCCTTCATAGATTTCTTTGCCCGTTGCATATCTTCAGGACTGAGATATAATATACCCTTCTTCTTCGGAGTGGGTTTAGGCGGTGGTTCAGGAAGAGTCCAATCATCATAAATTTTCAATATGTTATCCAATAATTCTTCAGCTTGACCAACAGTTCATTCCTTGTAAACACAACCAGCACAACTATATAGGAAGTCCCTAGAAGCATCGGTTAGTCCATTATAGAAGATATCAAGTATTTCATTTTTCTTAAGAGGATGATCAGGCAAAGCATTTAGTAACTGGCAAAGCCTCCCCCAAGCTTGTGGGAGACTCTCTTCTTTAGTTTGCACAAAGTTAAATATTTCCTGCAAGGCAAATATTTTTTAGAGAAGTAATATATCATATCCTGGGGACTACACACACAACCAGGATCAAGAGTATTGTACCAAGCTTTAGCATCACCCTTTAATGAGAAAGAAAATAATTTTAGAATAAAGTAATAGCGAGTTTTCTCATCATGAGTAAAAAGGGTGGCTATGTCATTCAACTTAGTAAGATGTGCCAAAACAGTTTCAATTTCATAACCATGGAAAGGATTAGATTCAACCAAAGTAATCAACTCTGGGTCGACAGAGAATTCATAATCCTTATCATCAATAAAGATAGGTAAAGTAGCAAACTTAGGATCATATTTCATTCTAGCATTCAGAGATTTTATTTATACTTGCATAATAATGTCTCTAGATCATCTCTGTCCTTACAAGCAAGCATATCTCTAGTTGTCTCCTCATTCATAATATAACCTTCCGGTACCTTAGGCAATTCATATCTAGGAAGGCTAGTTCTAGCAGGTGTTTCAGTTTCAAGCTCATCATCAGATTCAACAACATCATGTTGTATTACTCTAGCAATTTGTTTATCAAGAAATTCACCAAGTGGCACACATCATCATTATCAAGCAAGGTACTAGCATAATCATAAGCGTTATCCATAGCAGAAGTAGCATCATCAATAACTTGCCACATATCAGAATTAATTGCATGTGGTCGTGTTGCAAGTTTACTTATAATAGAAGGTTAATGTAAAGCAGAACTGGATGGTAGTTCCTTACCTCCCCTCGTCTTTGAGGGAAATATATTAGTCTTAGCATCCTTCAGATTCTTAATAGTGATAAATTGATAATAATCCCAAGTGACTCAACAAATATAGCTATGCTTCCTGGCAACGGCGCTAGAAAAAGGTCTTGATCACCCACAAGTATAGGGGATCGCAACAGTTTTCGAGGGTAGAGTATTCAACCCAAATTTATAGATTCGACACAAGGGGAGCCAAAGAATATTTGAAGGAATTAGCAGCTGAGTTGTCAATTCAACCACACCTGGAGATTAATTATCTGCAGCAAAGTGATCAGTAGCAAAGTAGTATGATAGTTTTGATAATAGTAGCTGCAGCAACGTAATGGTAACAGTGATAGCAGTAATTCCGTAGCAAGTGTAATAGTGATAGCAGTAGTAACTTAGCAAGAACAATATAGGATAAATTCGTAGGCATTGGATCAGTGACTTGTTGGATGATATTCATCATGAGACAATTATAACCTAGGGCGATACGACACTAGCTCCAGTTCATCAATATAATGTAGGCATGTATTCCGTAAATAGTCATACGTGCTTATGGAAAGAACTTGCATGACATCTTTTGTCCTACCCTCCCGTGGCAGTGGGGTCCATATTGGAAACTAAGGGATATCAGGTCTTCCTTCTAATAAAGAACCGGAACAAAGCATTAACACATAGTGAATACATGAACTCCTCAAACTACGGTCATCACCGGGAGTGGTCCCGACTATTGTCACTCCGGGGTTGCCGGATCATAACACGTAGTAGGTGACTATAACTTGCAAGATTGGATCTAGAACATGGATATAATGGTGATAACATAAATGGTTCAGATCTGAAATCATGGCACCTGGGCCCAAAGTGACAAGCATTAAGCATGGCAAAGTCATAGCAACATCAATCTTAGAACATAGTGGATACTAGGGATCAAGCCCTAACAAAACTAACTCGATTACATGATGAATCCCATCCAACTCCTCACCGACCAGCGAGCCTACGAAGGAATTACTCACTCCCGGTGGGGAGCATCATGGAATTGGCGATGGAGAAGGGTTGATGATGATGAAGAACGAAGATCCCCCTCTCCGAAGCCCCAAACGGACTCCAGATCTAGCCTCCCGATGAAGCACAGGAGGGACAGCGGCTCCGTCTCGTGGATCATGATAATTCTTTCTCCCTGATTTTTTTCTAGAAAAATAGGATTTTATAGCGTCGGTTTCAGGGTCTGCAGGGCCACCAGGTGGTGAAAACCCACCTAGGCGCGCTAGGAGAGGGGGCGTGCCCTGGTGGGTTGTGCCCACCCAGGTGCCCCTCTCCGATAGGTCTTGGCTCTTGAAATTCTTGTTTATTGTATAAAAATTCCTCGCGAAGTTTCGTTCCATTCCGAGAACTTTTATTTCTGCAGAAAAACAACACCATGGTAGTTCTGCTGAAAGCAGCGTCAGTCCGGGGTTGGTTTCATTTGAATCATGCAAATTAGAGTCGAAAACAAGAGGAAAAGCGTTAGGAAAAGTAGATACATTGGAGACGTATCAGCTAGTCAAGAACAATAAAATCTATGGGCACTTAATTCCTATTTGCAAGAATAAGAACATCATTAATTTTTCCCATAGGCTTTTTCATAGTAGAATCTGCCAAGTGCAAATTTAAAGAACATTCTTCAATATCGGCAAGACCAAGCACATCACATAAAGATTTTGGAATTGTAGAAACACTAGCACCCAAGTCACACAAAGCAAAACACTCATAATTTTTAATCTTGACTTTGATAGTAGGTTCCCATTCATCATGTAATTTTCTAGGAATTGAAATCTCTAATTCCAACTTTTCTTCCAAAACATTCATCATAGCATAAAAAATATGTTTAGTAAAAGCTTTATTTTGTTCATAAGCATGGGGGGAATTTATCATGGGTTACAACAAAGAAATACAATTAATCAAAGAGCAATTATCATAATTAAAGTCTTTGTAATCCAAAAGAGTGGGCACATCACTAGTTAAAGTTTTGACCTCTTCCAACCCACTTTTATCAATTTTCTCAACAAGATTTTCACCCTCCGAATTATCGGGACGCTTTCTAACTAAAGTTGACTCTTCTTCAATCCCTTTTTCATCAATCTTAATTTTACTAAACAAAGAAGCAATAGAATAAACACCAATCATTTTAAGATCTTCATCATTTTTATGAAAGCAATATCCAGAAAACGCCCTTTCTAAAAATTCTCTTCTAGCTCTAAGCATAGCGGTTCTTTTCTTAATTTCATCCATAGAAACAAATAAAGCTTTAATTGATTCTTCTACCTTAGGCACAAAAATTTTCATCTTGAGATTTTCTATATCATGAGAAATTCTATCGATGCTTCTATAGCAGACTAAGGCATAGCCTAGTGGTGTGAAGGGGCTGATGCCTTCCCACCCACCCAGGTTCAAGGCATGGTACTCGCAATTTGGGTTTGTTGCACCAATTATAATGTAGGGGGTTCCCTTACAGTCTTTCTGTCAAAAAAATGCTTCTAGACATATCATCAATCTTACTCAACTTTTCTTCTATCGTAGAATTAAAATTCTTTTGAGCATTGATAAATTCTTTAATATTATTCTCAAGATCAGAGGTGTTCCTATTATTATTATAATAAGGATTGCCATAGGAATTACGATAATTATTAGAGAAATTTCTTGGAAAAAGTCTAGGATTAAAATTACCTCTATAAGCATTATTATTAAAATTGTTTTGCGAAACAAAATTCACATCTATGGCATCACTATTTTGCTCAATCAAAGTAGACAAAAGCACATCATTAAGATCAATAGGAGCATTTTTATTAGTGACCAACTTCATAAGAGCATCAACTTTTCACTCAAAGAATTTATTTCTTCTAGCAAATTGACTTTTTTTACTAGTAGGAGCTCTTACGGTATGCCATTATCAAGCAATTTAGTAGCTTCAACCAAAGTAATTTCCATAAAAGTACCACCCGCAGCGGAATCTAAAAGATTTCTAGAAACGAAATTCAATCCCCCATAAAAATTTTGTATGATCATCCAAAGATTTAAACCGAGTAGGACAATGTTTAAGCATCAAGTTCATTCTTTCCCGAGATTGCGCAACATGTTCATGCTCAAGTTGTTCAAAATTCATGGTTTGTGTCCTAAGAGAAATAATTTTTGCGGGTGAAAAATACTTTGTAATAAAGCATCCTTGCACTTATCCGAAGAATCGATCTATTGCGAGGCAAAGAAGAAAACCAAAATTTTGCACGATCTCGCAAATAAACAGGAATAATTTCAACTTCACAATATCATTGTCCACATGTTTTTTCTTTTGCATATCGCATAATTCCATGAATGTGTTAAGATGGGACACGACATCCTCATTAGGAGTACCGGAAAATTGATCTTTCATAACAAGATTCAACAAAGCAGCATTAATATCACAAGACACCACACTAGTGTCGGGAGGAGCAATCAGAGTGCTAATAATACCATTGTTGTTGGTATTGGAGAAATCACACAACTTGGTGTTCTCTTGAGTCATTGTGACTACGCAACAATATTGCACTCAAAAAACAGATCTGACGAGAAAAACGACGAACAAAAAAGAGGGCGAATAAAACGGCAATTTTTGTGAAGTGGGGGAGAGGAAAACGAGAGGAAAACGGAAAATAATGTAAATTGCAAGGAGATGAGATTTGTGATTAGGAACCTGGTGATGTCGATGATGTCTCCCCGACAATGCACCAGAAATTCCTTTTGATGCGGCTTGAACTACATCGGTATTTCCCCAAAGAGGAACAGATGATGCAGCACAACTGCGGTAGGTATTTCCCTCAGTGATGAGACCAAGGTTATCGAACCAGTAGGAGAACCACGCAACACCACGTAAACGACTCCTGCACACAAAGAACAAATACTTGCAACCCGACGGGGGTTGTCAATCCCTCAGGAGTAAAAAGATAGGTAAAATTATAGTAGACTGGATAAATAGATCTCGCGGGAACGCGAGATAAAATAAATAATAATAAATTGTAGAAAGGTATTTTTGTATTTTTGGATTACTAGATCTAAAAATAAATGCAAATAAAAATAGATCGCGAAGGCAAATATAATAAAGAAGAGACCCGGGGGCCGTAGATTTCACTAGTGGCTTCTCTCGAGAAAAATAGCATATAGCGGGTAAACAAATTACTATTGGTCAATTGAAAGAACTTCAAATAATCATGACAATATCCAGGCAATGATCATTATATGGGCATCACGTCCAAGATTAGTAGACCAACTCCTGCCTGCATCTACTACTATTACTCCACACATCGACCGCTATCCAGCATGCATCTAGTGTATTAAGTTCATGGAGAAACGGAGTAATGCAATAAGAACGTTGACATGATGTAGACAAGATGTATTTATGTAGAAATAGACCCCATATTGTTATCCTTAATAGAAACAATACATACGTGTCGGTTCCCCTTCTGTCACTAGGATCGAGCACCATAAGATCGAACCCATCACAAATGATAGAGGCGAGGGTCCCGATCTTTCGATGAGATGATAACTATCGATTTGGTGGAGACGACTTTGACGATCCGACTACAAACGTGCACGACGTTGCGCCTTAGCAATCGCTAAAACAATCTCCTGAGGTTACTGACGATGCTGGAAGCACGGTCAGCCTGACCACGAAGGTCTATTCCTGCAAGCAATCGAAGAATGAGCAAGAATATGATAAAGCAATCTGAATATTGCAAATACATATGAAGTATTGATAATGGTGGGGATCCGGAAGCGGTCTTGGTCTGGTCGTTGGACACAAACGAAGTACACGAAGTTGCAATGGCTAACTTTTAACTAAACAAATCCCAAGGAAAAGCTACTAGATGGATCTACTTATATAGGAGCAAGGGGTGGCGGCCAAGGAGGTGGGAGGACGTCCCAAGGCAGCCTAAAACTAAATCTAGGTCGTACAAGGCCAATTGGCCCAAGTGGAGGTGATGTAACACCTTTGGACTTGTAGTTTGACTCGGATTCTGCTGCAGCATCAGATTGTTTCGTCCACAACTCAACGCTCCGGACGAATTTGAAGGTGATTCCAATTGGGTTGGAAAGTGCACGAAATCTAGTTTCCAACAAAAAAAGAATCACCCAATTCGGAGTCCGTATGAAAAACTTGTGTGCGTTTTGAGTCAGGTATGTCTGTGCAGTCCGAATCTGAATCCAGAACGTGAGAGACTTGGACTCTATCTTCTCTTGGGCCAAAAGTGACGTGAGAGAACTTTTTGGACAGCAAATGAACATCTCTTTCTTCCTTATCTTCATATGTGGATTGTACAAATGTCCCATACACCTGCAATTAGACAAAACACAAGTGTGTGAAGTATTTTTGTTCTGGATAATATAAATAGATTATTGAATAGTTTGCACTAGAAATCACCTGACAAATATGCATATATGCAATATTTTTGGTCATATCCAAGGTAGTCATGTCCTCATCATCCTCCCCTTCTTGAAAATAAAGCCGTCCTCGGCGTTGCTTAATCTGAAATGTGGCTAACAAAAGAGACAAGGTGTACATGTTGTATATGTATATGTCATCCATTTTTACTTCCCTTGATTTTTGCATATATGACACATGAATAGATGAGTAACTTGCATAGTTCATAAAATCTAAAGCCAAAAAATTAGCACATGAAGTAGAAGGCATGAAAATATTGCAACTCAGTTTGCACATATAAGTGAAGCTCTTATTCATTTCAAAAGATTGACAATGTTCATCATTAAACCATCCCAACATTGGTGAATAAACCTTACTTGCATCAAATTTACATGCTACAACATGCTTAAATAAGCAAACATGCAATAAGGCATTCAACACAGAATCATCACCAAGATTAGAGGTCATATCAAAATGATTAAACATTGGTTCTTTTGCATCAATAGTTAATTCAATGGGTGCACTCAAAATTGTTGGTATTTCAGTTGTTTGATCACATGGCAAAGTCAAATTATCAACGTAGTCCTCTAAAATAGGTGGTGTGATCAAAGTAGTGGGTAGCTCATCAGATGGTGCATTCAAATTGACAAGGCATTCATCATTCTCATGTAGAGATGGAAGATCAGTACCTTTGTCATTACCTCTTATGATCAACTCAGATGATGTAGCCACTCTCGGGGGCGATGTGTCACATGGTGGAGGTGATGTAGTCCTGACAACAACGGATGTGGTTGTCATAGTATGCCTAGTAGTTGAAGGAACAATCATATCAACTCTTGGAATGTGCACCGCGCGCTTGTTCTCCTCGTGGCCAACACGTCGTTTTATTTCCTGTTCAGCTTTGCAAGCAAGATGAAACAAATGGTCCATAGGATAACACTCTTCATGAATTAGTATCTCTTGAATATCACGGTTTAATCCTCCCCAAAATCTATCCATAAAATCATCTTCACTTTCTTCTAAAGAGGAATGCAACAAGGTAGTTTGTAAATCATCATAATATTTTGTTACAGTTTCACTACCTTGTTTTAAGTTTTGCAACTTCTTAATCATGTCACGAGTATAATAAGCAGGGACGAAAGTATGTCGCATGGCAAGTTTCAAATCATCCCAAGTAGTAGGTATATAATCAGGGTGTAACCGACAATATTCACTCCACCAAACCAAAGCATAACCAGTGAAAGAACCAACCGCAACCTTAACCTTTTTATGTTCATTGAAATTATGGGAAGCAAATATATTTTTTATGTCGAACTCCCATTCAATATATAAAGCAGGTTTAAAACGGCCATTAAATGGTGGTATAGATACATTAACCTGATCATGTGCATTTGGATGTTTGTGCACCTCTCGTGACGGTTGTGGTATTTGCAAAGGTGGTGGCACGTCTCCCGCGATCGACAAAGCCCATGAATTGACTCTGGATCCTGCCATGATTAGTAGAACAAGAAACAAAACCCAAAAATAATGTTCCTATAACTACTAGGATGTGGTGGTAAAACACTCACAGTAAAGCAAATATCAATGTCTTACAAGTTCTTACCATGCAGCAGGCGGTGATCGGCAACCAACGGTGTCAAGTAACTCCGAATATTGAGTAAAGCGATTGCCAGGGAAGCGTACGTATACACGGTGTAGAAATATGTGGAGCTGGGTTGGCAATATATGGTAGCAAAAGATTAGCAATAATCAATTCAAAGATGCAATGTTGAATAAACGCTCAACGATGGGACTGTGCTGGTCCTAGGCTAGACCGGACTAGAGACGCGAGCCTAGAACACTAATGAGGTCACGGCGTAGCACAACTAGCATCAATGAAGGATACTAAGTAGCTCTTGACAGCAAGATATAAGTGAAGATCACAACGGCAGTGAAGATAATGATGAAAAACAACTGCCAAACAGGATATACAACAACTCTCTCTCCAACTTTCCTCTTGAAAAGTTTGAGCCAATTTTCTGATAAATTCTTTCAAAGAATGCTACTAACTCAAGCTTTCCAATGCAAAAAGAATCACTCAATTCCGAGTTGATATGAGGAGTCAAAGAATTCTAAAACTGGCCTGAAAAATTGGAACAAGCTGTGTTCACGAACTTCAGAGGGAAAAAAGACCTATTTAGAAGCCGATTATGAGGTTTCAAATATTGAACTAGCTTCTGCAACTATTTAGATGCGGCTCATCGCTAGCTTCAATTTGAGTACTCACGGAGCCAAAACTGACTTCGTATGAGCAAGATACACCTGTTTTACCGAACAGTGCGCAAAACAGATTCCAATCCGAATTCAACTACGAGATTGAGTCTAGATAGATCCGAATTTTGTTTTTTTTCTCCTCTTTTTTTTTCTTTTTCTCTTTTTCTTCTCTCTCTTTTTCTTTTTTTTTCTTTCCTTTTTTTCTCTCTTTTTTCTCTCTTTTTTTTCTCCCTCTTTCCAAGACAAACTAGATAAGATGCAGATTGGATCAGGCAAAGATGTGAATGACCTCAACTATGATTATGACAATGAACAGCGCGTAGCACGTGGTGGAAATTAATAGATGGGATGGTGGACAGCGGAAGGGATAATGATGCAGCGGCGGCGTGACTAATGTGAACAGAACTCGAAACTCTAAAGGAACTAGACACTAAGACCAGCAACTGACACGACGATGCAACCGATAATTCAACTATGCAAGCAACGAATAGAAAATTGCAAAGGCTCAGACTGGCTTGGATGAAGGATGAACAAATCTAACTTTTTTTGTGGCTTTTTCATGAACTATAGGTATGAATGACAGATGCGATCTAAACTATGAAAAACTGTAAAATCTCACCGAGCAACCTGAAAACTGATACCACTTGATAGAGGCGAGGGTCCCGATCTTTCGATGAGATGATAACTATCGATTTGGTGGAGACGACTTTGACGATCCGACTACAAACGTGCACGACGTTGAACCTTAGCAATCACTAAACCAATCTCCTGAGGTTACTGACGATGCTGGAAGCACGGTCAGCCTGACCACGAAGGTCTATTCCTGCAAGCAATCGAAGAATGAGCAAGAATATGATAAAGCAATCTGAATATTGCAAATAAATATGAAGTATTGATAATGGTGGAGATCCGGAAGCGGTCTTGGTCTGGTCGTTGGACACAAACGAAGTACACGAAGTTGCAATGGCTAACTTTTAACTAAACAAATCCCAAGGAAAAGCTACTAGATGAATCTACTTATATAGGAGCAAGGGGTGGCGGCCAAGGAGGTGGGAGGATGTCCCAAGGCAGCCTAAAACTAAATCTAGGTCGTACAAGGCCAATTGGCCCAAGTGGAGGTGATGTAACACCTTTGGACTTGTAGTTTGACTCGGATTCTGCTGCAGCATCAGATTGTTTCGTCCACAACTCAACGCTCCGGACGAATTTGAAGGTTATTCCAATTGGGTTGGAAAGTGCACGAAATCTAGTTTCCAACAAAAAAAGAATCACCCAATTTGGAGTCCGTATGAAAAACTTGTGTGCGTTTTGAGTCAGGTATGTCTGTGCAGTCCGAATCTGAATCCAGAACGTGAGAGACTTGGACTCTATCTTCTCTTGGGCCAAAAGTGACGTGAGAGAACTTTTTGGACAGCAAATGAACATCTCTTTCTTCCTTATCTTCATATGTGGATTGTACAAATGTCGCATACACCTGCAATTAGACAAAACACAAAAGTGTGTGAAGTATTTTTGTTCTGGATAATATAAATAGATTATTGAATAGTTTGCACTAGAAATCACCTGACAAATATGCATATATGCAATATTTTTGGGCATATCCAAGGTAGTCATGTCCTCATCAACAAAGGACCTCTTCCCATGGCAAGAAAAATCAATCTAGTTGGCCTAACTAAACAAAAGATTCGAAGAAGAAATATGAGGCTATAAGTAATCATGCATATCATATATCAAAAGACTCAAATAACTTTCATGGTTAGAAAACATAGATCTGATCATAAACTCAAAGTTCATCGGATCCCAACAAACACACTGCAAATAGAGTTATATCAAATAGATCTCCAAGAGACCATTGTATTGAGAATCAAAAGAGAGAGAGAGGAAGCCATCTAGCTACTAACTACGTTCCCGTAGGTATACAATGAACTACTCACGCATCATCAAAGAGGCACCAATGAGGAGGATGAACCCCTCTGTGATGGTGTGTAGATTGGATCTAGTGATTTTGGAACTTGCGGCGTCTGGAATTGACTTTCGTCGACTCCCCTAGGGTTTCTGGAATATTGGGGTATTTATAGAGCAAAGAGGCGGGTGCGGGAGGCCACCGAGGTGGGCACAACCCACCTGGGCGCGCATGGGTTGTGCTCCGCTCGGAGCCCCCCTCTGGTGCTTATTTGGCCCAATAGGTCTCTTCTAGTCCAGAAAAAATCTCCAAAAAGTTTTGCTGTGTTTGGACTCCGTTTGGTATTGATTTTCAGTGAAGTAAAAACAAGCAAAAAAAAACAACTGACACTAGGCACTATGTCAATAGGTTAGTCCCAAAAAATTATATAAAGTTGCTATAAAATGATTGTAAAACATCCAAGAATGATAATATAAGAGCATGGAACAATAAAAAATTGTAGATGCGTTGGAGACGTATCAACTCTCCATGTCGCTGTTTGGGAGGCAGACGGCGACGAGCTCGAGGTGTTTTAGTCGTGGTAGAATAAGAGCGGGCGCACCATTAAGGGGGGATGGCATTTCCTGAACTTGGCGACGTGCAGCCTGGGCGCAAGGCGGAGCGTGAACGTTGACAGCGATCACATATGCCTATCATCAAAAGTGAGATCCTCGAGCTGATCTAGGGTGGGGGATCAAAACCAGTTGTAAAGCTTGGCTCGGTCCTTGCCGTTGGAATGGAACTTTCCCATTCTAAGGCCTATGGTTGGCCAAGGTGACCGCTGAGGATCTTGGAGAATGCATCCAAGCTTTTGCGATAGCCATGGCAGAGCTCATGAGTGTCGATGAAGTCGAGAGGGGTGGAGTTCCATAGGGGCGCCACTGCCGGGAAAGGACGGTTGTCCGTGCCCCATATTTGATTTCGAGGAGGGAGATGATGACTGTCAACATATCATTGGGGAGGTTGTTGATGAAGTCCAGGCTTGCTGGAGTCACTTGCGGTTCTTGATCGCCCCGCCTCTACTTGTTGGCAACCCCGTTCTCCACCTTTGGAGTCTCCTTGTTAGTGGCACTTTCTGATAGAAGTGGGAGTACATGGAATATTTAGTTAAAACAGAGCAATAGAAAAGTGTATTGGTAACTAGAAGGTATTAGGTAGGAATATAGTAAGAAAATGGAATAACAGTTGGTTGTTTAAATACTACACAATTCATTTGATATTGCTGGGTAAGTCAACATGCAGATACTTGAAAAGAAAACTTACTTCAAACAAAGTCTGGACGGATGATATCGTCGGGGAAGTTAGCATATATCTCATGACCAGGCTCTTTTATGTGTAGTCCATTTTAGTGCCAGCTTTCAGTACATAAAACTTAGAAATTTCTTTCCAAAGGCCAGTGCCAAAATAGGAGTCACTATGTTCATCAAGTCTTACAGTAGCAACGATTGTAAATCCATGGTTTGTGTTTAGTATGACATCCCTGCAGTCTAGATTTATGTAAAGGAAAAGATTATGCACTACAGGTTCTTTTGCATAGCAAGGGACGCGCTGCAGAAAATGGTAGGATTGTTAAACAAAATATGTTAACATGCAAATATGGGACCAAATTGAAAGAACTATACAACAGTTGAAATCGAAGGACAAAAAACTATAATTAAACAGATAGGGTAAACATGATGTCATGGAAATATGAGAGTAATAGAAAGAACAATACATGATTAATTTGCCTAATATAGAAAGAAGAGGGAAAAAATCCCCCTTGACGTATATGGTGCATGTGGCACCTTTTATCCAAATGTAGCAATATTTAGTATATGTTTAGGAAAGTAGGCCATGCCAACCGATTTAGGGTGAGATTGAACATACCACGCTCATCCTCAAGTCATCTGGTACGGTGAGATGGAACTCCATGGATGTCTGGCGGAGGCTGCAAAGTCCTGATGTGTCCTCGCACTATACACTCTATGAATGAAAGAAAACCCTCAAATCAGCTCGAATAAAAATGAATTCACGGCGATTTCGACTGGGTGATTAAAGGAGGCAGATGAACTAGGATAAGTGATGAGATAATATCTCATTAAATTAGTTACCGTGTTGTCCATGAGAAAGAACCCTCAGTACGGCGGATTTCCCAATCGAGAAGAGCTTGGTCGACCGCGAGCAGCGTCGAGAAAGTCGATGGCGATAGGCGGCGGCAAGCGGAAGTGGCGAAATGCGGTGGGGTTTGCCGGCAGTCTGGCGGCAGTGGCAGGCGTCGAGCTAAGTGGTTGCCGCCGCGATAGGCAGTGCCATGCATAGATGCGGAGGAGCTTGTGCAGGTGTGAATGGGGACCGGAGGGGGTGGCGGGCAGGGTGAGGGTTTTTGTGACTTGGGGATGGTCAGGGTTTGCTTTTTTCTTTTTGAACTGGGTGGTGAGGGTTTTCTGTCCCACAAAGAATTTCGAAGGCAACGGTTTGCTAGAGCCAACCATGTGTGATTGACGCAACAGGCAAAATGAAAGTCATTGCACACGGTTCCAATTTTGGGAACCGTGTGTGATTGACGTACTACCTCCGTCCTGGTTTATTGGTCCCCTTTGTAATTGTACCAAAATTTGACCAAATGTTTAACTAACAAATGTTTATGCATGTCACCAAAAATTATATCATTGAACACTATGTTCAAATATGCATCTAACGATATAATTTTTGCTGACCAGCACTAACATTTTGTCAGTTAAATCTTTGGTCAAAATTTAACACAAAAGGGGACCAATAAACCAGGACAGAGGTAGATTCCATCAACCGAACTGATTGCATCCATATCTCACATTTAGACATAAGTAAACATAGATTAAACATACTCAGACATAGATAATAAGCGTACACAAGCATAGTTCAACCGTCATTAAGCATACTCAAGCTTACATAGCTCGATCCCACATCTCATCTCATCTGCCGACACGATCCTGAAGCTTCTCCAGGTACTCGGTGTATGGGTTGTGCGCCACCCTGCGAGAATACTTCTGCCTGAAGGAGCCAACGACCCATCCTCTTACATGCGCCATAACACTTTGATACGCGTCATGAAGCTTGTGGTTGCAAAATGGGCATCGATAGCCACTGTCCCAGGTCCTAATACGCCTGCTATGCATTCCCACATAAAGCTCCCTCAGGATTTGCCTCTTGTACCTCCTCTGGCCATCTTCATCCTCGTTGTCCACACTGTCAGACAGCACCTATACAAATATTAAAAAAATTGGCATCAAATCAATGTTTACATGCCAAGAAGTAGGATTAGGAATTTCTGGCTATTTTTATACATATCCAGAGATTATGGTTCGATTTTTAAGCACAATCGTCTATGTATAGACCAATCTTCAAGAAAATAATGGCACAAACATATATGTAGGTGATGACCCACAAGTATAGGGGATCTATTGTAGTCCTTTCGATAAGTAAGAGTGTTGAACCCAACGTGGAGCATAAGAAAATGACAACCAATTTTCAGAAAGGTATTCTCTGCAAGCACTGAAATTATCGGTAACAAATAGTTGTGAGATAACATAATTCATAACGGGTAACAAGTAACAAAACTAAATAAGGTGCGGCAAGGTGTGGCCCAATCCTGTTTTTAGCAAAGGACAAGCCTAGACAAACTCTTATATAAAGCAAAGCACTCCAGAGGACAAATGGGAATTGTTGTGTAGCGACCATACCTCAAACAGTTTGATCTCTATGCTCAAGTGTCATCCCTGGATCAGTAATGCTGACACCACATAGTACTTGAAGGATTTATAACAGAGTAGCAATCACACACTTATTACATCGAGTGTCTCAATAGAGAACTTATTACAATAAATATGGCTTAAGGCCATCTAAAAACGATAACAGCGGAAGGCTTGGAAGATAAGTGAGTCCATCAACTCCAACGGCATCACTGAGTATAGAACCACGACCTAAAAACTCCTTAATCATCGTCTGAAAAGTCTGCAACATTAATGTTGCAGCCCGAAACGGGTCAACACACGGAATATGCCGGCAAGGTAACACATAGAGAGTAATGGAATGAAACAGGCTATTCTATATGCATATTTGGCTGGTGGAAAGCTCTATGGTTACAGTTTTGCGTAAAGCCAATTTTTCCCTACTGCAAAGGAATAAATTTTATTTAACTATCATGGTAGTTGTTAAACATTGAGAATGGTTGATAGCATCCTCAATCCCAATTAAGCATCATCATTAAACAAAACCCAACAAAATTAAATTTTAGAGTAACATGTTGAGATTCACATGATAATCCAAGTACTAGATACTCAAGATGTCCATAACCGGGGACACGGCTAACCATGATTAGTTTATACACTCTGCAGAGGTTTGCGCACTTTTCCCCACAAGACTTGATCGCCTCCATTTGGTTTCTCGCACTACATGGTGTTTGAGAAGACGGATGACCGAGACATAGTCTTTCAGAAGCGCTAGCACCTTACGATGGATAGACCGTTACACCTACTTTCCCCTACATCTGCTAGTCTACCCTGTAAGAGTTCGCACGACTTAATAAACTATGCTAGAGCCCATAATAGCTTGTGGCTGCACACGGAAGTTTCTAGTATGAAAAATCTCATGATCCCTTTGGGCCCGGGTGGCGGTCCATAAAGAAAAACAGGCAATCCTGGAATACCCAGGTACCTCAATCCACCCAGATGTGTGTTTAAGTTGCCACCTTAGATAAACCATTAAATTAACAACTCACATCTGTCATGGATATCACTCACACAATCCATGTCTACTAGCATAGCATAGCAATAGTAAGCAAACGTAGAAGTAACTCCCAAAGGTTTGATAATACAACAGGTAATAGGTAGTACCTCAACTACTTCCCATCCCACAATTTAATTAGATCCTAATCATGCATTGTTTGAGGATTGATCTAATGTAATAAAACTGGGTAGTAGGAGGTATGATCAAAGTGTTACTTGCCTTGCTGATGATCCGCGAAACCTAGAGATTCGAAGTAACAGGCGGCGCACTCCGGGTATTCTATCGCAGACAAACAAACAAGCATACAATAAGCATTCATCTAATGCACAGGTAAAACTCAAATAAGAGATCTAACCAGAAGTTTCAACTTAAGAACTCCAGTTTGCAAAGAGAATCAAATCAAACGAAGCAACTAAAGTCAAACGGCAAAGGAAACAGGCTTCATTGACTATTCTGGATCTAGGGCAATTTTTACAGTGGCAAAAACTTGTTTAAGTTGGTTAAACGGATAGAGGGTTTCGAGACGAAACTCCAGACGCTTGAATCGCCTGATTCCGATAAACGAGCGAAAAGTTATACTAAAACGAAAATCGGATCAGAAATCGCGATCAGAAAAATCGCGGATTTAATCCGAGAAAAAGAAAAACGACGAACGTTCGCTAGAACGAATGAACGAATGAACGCTCACTATTTAAATAAATCGGAAAAACCGATCTATTTAAAAAAAACCGAAACTAAAAAAAGAACGGACAAAACCGTCAGGAAAACCGAACGATTTTTCGGGAAAAAAAACGGCGTCTAAAAAAACTACCCGGCAATTCCGGCGAGGTTCCGGTGGCGGCAGCGGGCTCCGGCGACGGTTGTCGGCGGCGGGGTGGCGCGGTGCTGGCGGGCGGCGGCGGCAGCGGGATCCGGCAGCGAGGCGGCGGGGCGGCGCGGCGCGGGCGGCGGCGGGATCCGGCGTGGCGGCGGCGCGGCGGCGGCGCTAGGGTTCGGGCGGTGTGGCGGCTCGGTGGGCTGCGGGGTCGGGCGCCCCAGCTTTAAATGCCAGACGGGCCTGGTGTCCAGGTCGGACACGGCCCGTAGGTCGGTTTCATTTTTTTTAATATTCCGCGCAGAAAAACAAATAAAAGAAATACTAAACGGACTCCAAAAATCCCAAAATAAATTTTCCCGGGCTTCTAAAGTCAAGATGCACTTTGGGGCCTAAATGCAATTTGGAAAAACGCACATTTTTCCTAAATTCAAATAAAATAACGAAAAAGTCCGAAATAAAATCTTATTTAATTTTATTATTAAATCCTCAATATTTCTTTATTTTGGGAAAGTCATTTTGTTCCCTCTCTCATATTTTTGTAATAGAAATAATTGATGATAAAATAATTAAAATCAAATGATCCTATTCTCAAAATTTGAGAAAACTCAAATATGAAAATAACGAAATCCCCAACTCTCTCCGTGGGTCCTTGAGTTGCGTAGAATTTCTAGGATCAAAACCAAAAGCAAATAAAATATGATATGCAATGATGATCTAATGTATAACATTCCAAATTGAAAATTTGGGATGTTACAAACCTACCCCCCTTAAGATGAATCTCGCCCTCGAGATTTGGGTTGGCTAGAAAATAGGTGAGGGTGGTCCTTGAGCAAATCTTCCTCTCGCTCCCAGGTGGCTTCATCCTCCGTGTGGTGGCTCCACTGAACCTTGCAAAACTTGATAACCTTGATGCGGGTGACTCGACTGGCATACTCTAGAATCTTAACTGGTTTCTCCTCATAGGTCAAATCGTTATCCAACTGAATTGCTTCCAATGGCACTGAGTCTCTCAAGGGTATGCCAGCCATCTCCGCATGGCACTTCTTCAATTGCGAAACGTGGAACACATCATGAACTCCTGACAATCCTTTGGGCAATTCCAACTTGTAGGCCACTTCTCCCATACGTTCCAATACTCGGTATGGTCCTACAAATCGTGGCGCTAACTTTCCCTTAACACCAAAGCGCTTTATTCCCCGAAGTGGGGATACTCGAATATAAACTCTGTCTCCAACTTTGTAAACTGTCTCCTGGCGTTTTGAATCTGCATAACTCTTCTGCCTAGATTGAGCTACCTTGAGCCTATCGCGAATCAATTTCACTTTATGTTCAGACTCCTTAATCAGATCCGGTCCAAACAACTGGCGGTCTCCAATTTCATCCCATGACAACGGTGTCCTGCACCTCCTTCCGTACAAGGCTTCGAAAGGGGACATCTTTAAACTGGATTGATAACTATTGTTGTAAGAGAATTTTGCATATGGCAAATTATCGTCCCAACTAGATCCATAATCTAGCGCATGAGCTCTCAGCATGTCCTCCAAAATCTGATTAACTCTCTCGGTCTATCCATTTGTCTGTGGATGAAAAGTTGTGCTGAACTCTAGCCTGGTACCCAAAGTTTCGTGCAACTGATTCCAGAACTTTGAGGTAAAGTGGGTTCCTCTATCTGATACTATACTCCTCGGAACTCCATGTAAGCATACAATCCTGGTCATGTATATATTTGCCAACTTAGCACTGGTGTAAGTGGTCTTTACCGGGATGAAATGAGCTACTTTTGTCAACCGATCGACTACAACCCAAATCGAGTCATAGCCTAATTGAGTCCTGGGTAATCCCATGATAAATCCATGCCTAACTTATCCCACTTACATTCGGGTATCGACAA
Organism: Triticum aestivum; assembly: GCF_018294505.1. Lineage (NCBI taxonomy): Eukaryota > Viridiplantae > Streptophyta > Magnoliopsida > Poales > Poaceae > Triticum > Triticum aestivum. The sequence goes on along the minus strand of NC_057806.1, from coordinate 258,330,370 downwards.
TGGCTGTAGCAATCCTGCTGGCTTCTGATGCTCTGCCTTCACTCTCTGACATACATCACATACTCCTACGTACTCCGCAATATCCTTCTTCATTCCGGTCCACCAGAAAATATCCTTCAAATCCAAATACATCTTGGTATTTCCTGGGTGAATCGAATATGGTGAATCATGTGCCTCTTGCAGAATCAACCTCCTGATCTACGGGTCATTGGGCACATAAACACGGTCTTCAAACCATAGGGTGTCGTGCTCATCCTCATGAAATCCTTTAGCCTTTCCTTCGCTCATTTTCTCCTTTATAGAGGCAATCTCCTTGTCAGTCTTCTGAGCTTCTCTGATTCTATCCATCAAAGCTGACTGAATCTCCAATGCTGCTACATAGCCTCTCGGAACTATTTCCAAACATAGTTCACGAAGATCCTCAGCTAACTCCTTTGGTATTTCGCCTGTCATTAGTGTATTGACATGGCCCTTATGGCTCAATGCATCAGCTACTACATTAGCCTTACCGGGATGGTAATGCAATCTCATATCATAATCCTTGATGAGCTCCAACCATCTCCTTTGTCTGAGGTTTAACTCCTTCTGCATGAAAATGTATTTCAAACTCTTGTGATCCGAGTACACCTCACAATGATTTCCAATGAGGAAATGTCTCCATGTTTTCAATGCATGTACTACGGCTGCTAACTCCAAATCATGCGTGGCATAATTCAATTCGTGGGGTTTCAGTTGGCGTGAGGCATATGAAACAACTCTCCCTTCCTGCATTAGCACTACTCCAAGTCCTCGTCGTGAAGCGTCGCAATACACCTCATAATCCTTGGTCTGGTCTGGCAAAATCAACACTGGTGAAGTAACCAAGCGTTTCTTCAACTCCTGGAAACTAGCCTCACACTCCTCAGTCCATATGAACTTGGTATCCTTCTTTAACAACTCCGTCATAGGTTTTGCAATCTTGGAGAAATTCTCAATAAATCTCCGGTAGTATCTTGCGAGTCCAAGAAAACTCCGGATCTCTCCAACTGTTGTTGGCGCTTCCCACTTGGTCACGGTATCAACTTTAGTGGGATCAACTACTATACCTTCTCCGGATATAACATGTCCGAGAAATCCAACTTCTTTCAACCAAAACTCACATTTGCTAAACTTGGCATATAGTTGATGTTCTCTGAGCTTTCCAAGAACCAAACGCAAATGTTCCTTATGCTCCTCTTCATTCTTCGAGTAAACTAGGATATCATCGATGAACACCACGACGAACTTATCCAAGAACTCCATAAACACTTTGTTCATCATGTTCATAAAATAAGCAGGTGCGTTAGTCAGACCAAATGACATAACGGTATACTCGTACAGCCCGTACCTGGTAGTAAAAGCTGTCTTAGGTATATCCTGTTCTCAAATTTTCAACTGGTGGTATCCTGATCGCAGATCGATCTTGGAAAATACCTTAGCTCCTTGCAATCGATCAAATAGATCATTGATCATTGGTAGTGGGTACTTGTTCTTGATTGTTACTTCATTCAACCCACGATAATCAACAACCATCCTTAACGATCCATCATTTTTCTCGACTAGAAGTACTGGTGATCCCCAAGGCGACGAACTTGGGCGAATGTAACCTTTATCCAGTAACTCCTTAATCTGCTTCTTAATCTCCACCAAATCCTTTGCAGGCATCCTGTATGGTCTCTTCGATATTGGCCATGTGCCTGTCAATAGTTCAATCAAAAACTCAATATCTCTATCCGGTGGCATGCCTGGCAACTCTTCTAGAAATACGTCAGGGAAATCCCTTATCGCTGGTACTTCCTCCTGCACAACTCCTATTAAACAATTTACTTGAGTCCCTTTTGGCACATGTCGGGATACATACTTGATCCTTCTCCCTTCTGGGGTGGTAAGCAAGATCGACTTACTGGCGCAATCGATGTTTCCTCCATACATCGACAGCCAATCCATACCCAGAATTACATCCAATCCTTGTGATTCCAAAATGATTAAATCCGAGGGAAACACATGCCTACCTATACTCAATGGCACTTGAAAACATCCTTGACTGGCCATATACTCTGCTCCTGGTGAGCTTACTAGCATAGGTGTTCTAAGAACCTTAGTGGGTAGGTTATACTTATCCACAAATCCCCTTGATATGTATGAATGTGATGCACCAGTATCAAAAAGAATGAGTGCAGTAAATGACTTAACCAAAAACTTACCGATTACTGCATCCGGCTGCTCTTCAACCTCCTCCACGTTAACGTGGTTCACCTGTCCCCTATTGAAAGGGTTCAGCTTCTTCCCAGAGCTTCCATTGCCATTCTGGCCTTCAGGACATTCATTGGCATAATGTCCGGTCTTCTGACACTTAAAGCAAGTGACTTGGCTCAGGTCTTTCTTGGCTGGGGTTGATGGGTTGGTATGGTTCTGGCCGTTGCTTCCTCCATTACCATTACCATTCTTGGTGCCGTTGTGATGGTGCGAGCTACCTCCTCCATGGGTATGCTGAAAAATGTCCTCCCGATCTAGGGGTAAAACGTGGCTTCTGCTGAGCTCCAGAATTGTACTTTCCTTGTGCATACTTCCTCTTCTGATTTTCAATTTGTTGCTGCTTACCTTCAATCATAAGAGCACGGTCTACCAACTCCTGGTAGTTGTTGAAGGTTGCTATCATCAACTGCATGCTCAACTCATCATTCAGTCCTTCCAGAAACTTCTCCTGCTTAGCTGCATCTGTAGCAACGTCATCTGGGGCATAACGTGCTAATTTACTAAAGTCCTCCACATACTGGCCAACTGTCCGTCCTCCTTGGCGCAAGTTGCGAAACTCTCGCTTCTTCATGTCCATAGCTCCTGCTGAAACATGGGCAGTTCGAAAAGCTTGCTGAAACTGGTCCCATGTGACAGTGTCGACAGGGAAAGTGGCTGTGAAATTTTCCCACCATGATGCTACGGGTCCTTCAAGCTGATGTGCGGCAAACTTCACCATCTCCACATCCGTGCATCCTGCCGTGGTCAGCTCTCTAGCTGTCTTGCGGAGCCAATCATCTGCTACTATCGGCTCGATGCTACTGGAAAACACCGGAGGATTCAGCCTAAGAAAACGGGCTAAGTGATCAACATGTGGTGGTGGTGGTGGTGGGTTGTTGTTGTTGTTCTCCTGATTTTGATTCTGGACTAGCAACTGCATCAATGTGTTCTGCTGCTGGATCAACTGCGTGAGCTCCGGTGGAAAGGTAAATCCGGGGTCACGTCTCGGAGGCATCTGAGGGTTTAGAAAAGATGAGATTTAAGAATAGAGGGGGTCTAAAGAGAAAACACTACCCATATGCATATGAGGCAAAAGCAAACAATTCACTTCATTCAATCAAACAAGGGCATACAATCGATCTAACTATCGCAAGAGTGCTTCGGACCACTGTATTTACATGGTGGACTACTACTATTGATGAGGTGGTCTACTAGAAATATTCTTCAGTTGTAGACTCCATGATATCTTCTCCGGCTTCATCAACATAGTCATCATCGCTATCATCTGGGTCCGAGTCGGTGTCGTCGATGATGATGTAGTCTTCCGGGCGAATCTCCTTGGGTTCCTCGTCTTCTTCTACTGGTGTAGGGTCTCCCGTAAATATTCCGATCTTCTTGATCAGATCATCATTCTTATTCACCAATACTTCAATTTCTTCTTCATAATCTTCACATGTAGCCTTGAGTTCTTCCTCTAGTTCCTTGATTCTAGTTCTTGCCTTCTTCAGATCTATCATGTCGGTGCACATCTGGTTCTCCTGTCGTCGAATGTGCTGGTTTAATTCCTGGATAAAAGTTGCAATTGATCTATCCTTTCTGGTGCTTATCATCTCCTAGTGCTCATCTCGGCGCCCACAAATCTGGTAGATAGTATCCTTGAGATCATTACAGTAGACTTCTCCATTGCGTCCCATGGCGATGTGAGCTGCCATGCTCTTCCCTAGACTCCAAGTTGGTGCATCAAAAGAAAACTCTATGGGCTCAGTGACTGGCATGAACGTCCTTCCTGGAACTTGAACTTGAATCATCCAGCGCTCTTCTTCAGGTAAAGTGGTGTTGTAGGTTCCGGTGAAGCTTGGTACTCCTATGTTCAGGTATCTAGTGACTTCCTTCAAGTGGCGTCCAAAGGGTGTATCTTCATCTGGTTGCGTGAACTTGTTCCTTGCATCCACCATCCTAAAGAGTAGAAAAGATGAGAGGTCAGAAGAGAAGAGACTGAATAGTGATCTAGGTCTTTTAGCTTAGTGGTCGTGTCCTACAGTCAGCGTGTGCTCTGATACCATCTTTGTAGCGACCAGTTCTCAAACAGTCTAATCTCTGTGCTCAGGTGTCATCCCTGGATCAGTAATGCTGACACCACACAGTACTTGAAGGATTTATAACAGAGTAGCAGTCACACACTTATTACATCGAGTGTCTCAATAGAGAACTTATTACAATAAATATGGCTTAAGGCCGTCTAATAACGATAACAGCGGAAGGCTTGGAAGATAAGTGAGTCCATCAACTCCAACGGTGTCACTGAGTATAGAACCACGACCTAAAAACTCCTTAATCATTGTCTGAAAAGTCTGCAACATTAACGTTGCAGCCCGAAACGGGTCAGCACATGGAATATGCTGGCAAGGTAACACATAGAGAGTAATGGAATGAAACAGGCTATTCTATATGCATATTTGGCTGGTGGAAAGCTCTATGGTTACAGTTTTGCGTAAAGCCAATTTTTCCCTACTACAAAGGAATAAATTTTATTTAACTATCATGGTAGTTGTTAAACATTGAGAATGGTTGACAGCATCCTCAATCCCAATTAAGCATTATCATTAAACAAAACCCAACAAAATTAAATTTTAGAGTAACATGTTGAGATTCACATGATAATCCAAGTACTAGATACTCAAGATGTCCATAACTGGGGACACGGCTAACCATTATTAGTTTATACACTTTGCAGAGGTTTGCGCACTTTTCCCCACAAGACTCGATCGCCTCCGTTTGGTTTCTCGCACTACATGGTGTTTGAGAAGACGGATGACCGAGACATAGTCTTTCGGAAGCGCTAGAACCTTACGATGGATAGAATGTTACACCTACTTTCCCCTACATCTGCTAGTCTACCCTGTAAGAGTTCGCACGACTTAATCAACTATGCTAGAGCCCATAATAGCTTGTGGCTACACACGGAAGTTTCTAGTATGAAAAATCTCATGATCCCTTTGGGGCCGGGTGGCGGTCCATAAAGAAAAACAGGCAATCCTGGAATACCCAGGTACCTCAATCCACCCAGATGTGTGTTTAAGTTGCCACCTTAGATAAACCATTAAATTAACAACTCACATCTGTCATGGATATCACTCACACAATCCACGTCTACTAGCATAGCATAGCAATAGTAAGCAAACGTAGAAGTAACTCCCAAATGTTTGATAATATAACAGGTAATAGGTACTACCTCAACTACTTCCCATCCCACAATTTAATTAGATCCTAATCATGCAATGTTTGAGGATTGATCTAATGCAATAAAACTGGGTAGTAGGAGGTATGATCAAAGTGTTACTTGCCTTGCTGATGATCCGCGAAACCTAGAGATTCAAAGTAACATGCGGCGCACTCCGGGTATTCTATCGCAGACAAACAAACAAGCATACAATAAGCATTCATCTAATGCACAGGTAAAACTCAAATAAGAGATCTAACCAGAAGGTTCAACTTAAGAACTCCGGTTTGCAAATTCGAATCAAATCAAACGAAGCAACGAAAGTCAAACGGCAAAGGAAACAGGCTTCGTTTACTATTCTGGATCTAGGGCAATTTTTACAGTGGCAAAAACTTGTTTAAGTTGGTTAAACAGATAGAGGGTTTCGAGACGAAACTCCAGGCGCTTGAATCGCCTGATTCTGATAAACGAGCGAAAAGTTATACTAAAACAAAAATCGGATCACAAATCGCGGATTTAATCCGAGAAAAAGAAAAACGATGAACGTTCGCTAGAATGAACGAACGAACGGACGCTTGCTATTTAAATAAATCGGAAAAACCGATCTATTTAAAAAAAACCGAAACTAAAAAAAAGGACAGACAAAACCGTCGGAATAACCGAACGGTTTTTTGGAAAAAACCGGCGTCTAAAAAAAACTACCCGGCAATTCCGGCGAGGTTCTGGCGGCGGCAGCGGGCTCCGGCGACGGTGGTCGGCGGCGGGGCGGCGCGGCGCTGGCGAATGGCGGCGGCGGCGGGATCCGGCAGCGAGGCGGCGGGGCGGCGCGGCGCGGGCGGCGGCGGGACGGCGCGCTGCTGGCGCGCGGCGGCGGCGGCGCTAGGGTTCGGGCGGCGGGGCGGCTTGGTGGGCTGCGAGGTCGGGCGCCCCGGCTTTAAAGGCCGAACGGGCCTGGTGTCCAGGTCGGACACAACCCGTAGGTCGGTTTCATTTTTTTTAATATTCTGCACAGAAAAACAAATAAAAGAAATACTAAACGGACTCCAAAAATCCCGAAATAAATTTTTACGGGCTTCTAAAATCAAGCCGCACAAGGTGAACATTTGTTTGGGGCCTAAATGCAATTTTGAAAAACGCACATTTTTCCTAAATTCAAATAAAATGACGAAAAACTCTGAAATAAAATCTTATTTGATTTTATTATTAAATCCTCAATATTTCTTTATTTTGGGAAAGTCATTTTATTCCCTCTCTCATATTTTTGTAATAGAAATAATTGATGATAAAATAATTAAAATCAATGATCCTATTCTCAAAATTTGAGAAAACTCAAATATGAAAATAACGAAATCCCCAACTCTCTTCGTGGGTCCTTGAGTTGCGTAGAATTTCTAGGATCAAAACCAAAAGCAAATAAAATATGATATGCAATGATGATCTAATGTATAACATTCCAAATTGAAAATTTGGGATGTTACATGTTGTCAAGTTACTTTTTATCATTCTCATATGATTCGCGTTCGTTACTTTGATAATTTGATATGTGGGTGGACTGGTGCTTGGGTGCTGCCCTTCCTTGGACAAGCCTCCCACTTATGATTAACCCTTCTCGCAAGCATATGCAACTACGGAAGAAGAATTAAGATAAATCTAACCATAGCACGAAACATATGGATCCGAATCAGCCCCTTACGAAGCAACACATAAACTAGGGTTTAAGCTTCTGTCAGTCTAGCAACCCATCATCTACTTATTACTTCCCAAAACCTTCCCCTAGGCCCAAATCATGGTGAAGTGTCATGTAGTCGACCTTCACATGACACCACTAGAGGAGAGACAACATACATCTCATCAAAATATCGAACAAATACCAAATTCACATAATTACTTATAACAAGACTTCTCACATGTCCTCAGGAACAAACATAACAACTCACAAAGCATGTTCATGTTCATAATCAAAGGAGTATTAATTACCATTAAGGATCTGAACATATGATCTTCCACCGAATGAACCAACTAGCATCAACTACAAGGAGTAATCAACACTACTAGCAACCCACAGGTACCAATATGAGGTTTTGAGACAGAGATCGGATACAAGAGATGAACTAGGGTTTGAGAGGAGATGGTGCTGGTGAAGATGTTGATGGAAATTGACCCCCTCTCAATGAGAGGATCGTTGGTGATGACAGTGGCTTCGATTTCCCCCTCCCGGAGGGAAGTTTCCCCGGCAGAACAGCTCTGCCGGAGCCCTAGATTGGTTCTGCCCAGGTTTCGCCTTGAGACGGTGGCGCTTCGTCCCAAAAGATTCCTCTTTATTTTTTCTAGGTCAAAACACAACATATAGTAGAAGATGGGCAACGGAGGCCTCACAGGGGGCCCACAAGGCAGGGGGCGCGCCCATGGGGGTAGGGCGCGCCCCACCCTTGTGGATGGCTGGTGGGCCCCTTTGGTGCTTTCTTCGCCCAATATTTTTTTATATTCCAAAATAATTCTCCGTGAAGTTTCAGGACTTTTGGAGTTGTGAAGAATAGGTCTCTAATATTTGCTCCTTTTCCAGTCCAGAATTCCAGCTACCGACATTCTCCATCTTCATGTAAACCTTATAAAATAAGAGAGAAAAGGCACAAGTATTATGATATAATGTATAATAACAGCCCATAATGCAATAAATATCAATATAAAAGCATGATGCAAAATGGACGTATCAACTCCCCCAAGCTTAGACCTCGCTTGTCCTCAAGCGAAAGCCGATATCAAAAAATATGTCCACATGCTTAGAAATAGAGGTGTCGATAAAATAAAATACGCGCATGAGGGTGTCATGATCATCTTTAGAACAGCAACATACATTGTCATATAATTTCTTATGCTAAAGTAACAATTCATTCACAAGGTAAAGTATGAATCAGAAACTTCATTGAAAACTAACGAACTACGATCTCAGTCATTAAAGCAATTGCAATTTATCATAACATCAGAAAGAGTCAATATAAGAGGTTTTCAGCAAGTCCGCATACTCAACTATCATTTTGTCTTTCACAATTGCTAACACTCATGTGATACTTATGGGTACAAGTTTCAATCTGACACAGAGAAAGATAGGGGCTTATAGTTTCGCCTCCCAACCTTTTACCTCAAGGGTAATGTCAACAATAATACTTTATGATAACCTACATCTGAGTGGATATATATATATATATATATCTCCAACACACAGTGCTTGCCAAAAGAAAAAGTGTAAAAAGGAAAGGTGAAGATCACCATGACTCTTATATAAGGGTAGAAGATAAAAGTAAAAGATAGGCCCTTCACAGAGGGAAACAGAGGTTGTCATGCGCTTTTATGGTTCGATGCACAGAATCTTATTTTGAAAGAACATCACTTTATATTGCCGCTTGTGATAAAGAACTTTATTATGCAGTCCATCGCTTTTATTTCTTCCATATCGAAAGTTCGTATAAAGCTTATTTTCTTCACACTAATTGTAACATCCCAATTTTCAATTTGGATGTTAATAATTAGATCATTCATATGCATTCATAATTTGTGCATTTTTGAATTTTGTTTTTGTTGGAAATTGACACAAGGGACTTTAAGCAACTCAAGGACCAATCGAGAGAGTTGGAAGTTTCCCAAAAGACCCATGTTTTATTTTTCCAAAGTGGGGTTTGGCTCAAACTTGATTTGCATCAATTTTAACTTCCAATAATTTCAAAAAAAATAATGAGAGAAAATAACATGACTAATTCAAAAACTGAATAGAAATATTGGCAATTGAATTTTGAGTCAAAATACATTTATTGGATTTTGATTTGCAAAGATATTTATTTTATGCAGTTTTATTAGTACTAAAATGTTTGTTTTTATTTTAGGCATTTAGGCCTAGAAAAATGTTCACAAGCTCATTAATAAGGCCCTAGTTATTTGTGATTTTTTCTGCAATTTTTAAAAATATTTTTTTATATTTCGTATTTATGGAAAAAGGTTTTATAAAAAAGGGGGTTATGACCAACCGGACCCGGCCGGCCCAGTTCGCCAGCCGTGGCCCAGTCGGCCCAGCGCGGCGCCCCGACCGCCTCCGACTCGGGACGTTAACCCGACCGCCACCGTCGCCGCCGAAGCCGCCCTCACCACCGGAGGTACTGCCCTTGAACCGCCGCTGTCAAAACCCGCCCCCGTCGAACCGCCGACCTCGCCAGTAAAAACCGCCGAACGGATCTGATTTAATTTTCGGAAAAAACCCATTTCGTTTGTTTATTTATTTTATTTAGGGAACATTTTGTTTAGATATGTTTAGCGAATGATTTTCGTCAAATTAGGTTCTGTAGCGAACTTTCGTTCGGTAGATTTATTCTTTTTCTTTTATTTTCGGCCAGGGACCTATTCGCTAGTTTTCTTTTATAAATTAGTACCTGTTTTTCGAACTCTCATTACTTTTTGCTCGTTTGTCCGAATTTGATGAAACCAACGCCAAACTTTTCAGTATGATCTCATCTATCCAGAAAACCAACTCAAATTTATTTTTGAAATTTTTAAATTTCGAATTGAAACAGAGTTGAATTTGAACTTCTTTTGATCATATCTTGAGTTTGGTAACTCCGTTTGAGTTGATTCTTTTTGCAAATCGAAGCTCTTGACCTACACTTTTTGTTAAGATCTAATACACACAATTTTAGTACTGCTCAAAATTGTTTTCTGTTCACAAGAGCTATTTGCTTGTTTTCGAAATTTTTCAAGATATTTTCTTTGAATCTTGTGCATGAGTGCTTATGTATGTTATTGCTTGCTCACGCTAGATTGTCCGGAGTGCCAAGAGTAGAATTGTCAGGACATTGAGTGTGGAGTACTTCATCAACTTTAACAGGCAAGTTTGCACTTTTGATCATACCAATCCTATGTTTTTACTTTGCATGTAGTGCCCTCTATCAACACAGTAGTATGCATGTGTAGTACTACTATGCTATGTTAAACCTAGATAGGATAGCCATATGTTTAGCCTGATCCTAATAGTCTTCGTTGCCACTTTGGGAATCGTTATAGTGTAGTTATTGCTTAGCCATGCTATTGTAGACGTGGATTGGGTACCTTGTGATTCATGAAAGTTGTGAGAGAACTTGAGCAATGACTACATTAATAACTTACATGTATTGTATTTCCTCGGAAGCTCTGCAATACCAATTAATCAATCCTCTGGGCAGAAAGGTTTGTCGGGACCAGTCGACAAGTATGTAACCTCCGGGAGGCTCTACATTACTCAGGAAAAGGTGGGGAATGTCGCCCAGGTTCAAAAAGGTTGGACAAGTTTCGTATCAAGTAGCTTCCGTGTGTAGCCACAAGTCATTATGGGCTCTGGCATAGTTGAGTAAGTTGTGGGGAACCTTTCCATGATAGACTAGCAGATGTAGGGAAATTGTAGGTGTACCAGCCTATCTATCAGTTAAGGGGACCTCTTCGGAAAGATTATGTCTCAATCATCCGGTTCTCAAACATCAGGCAGAGCGAGGAATTCAATGGAGGAGATCGGGTATTGTGGGGAAAAGTGCACAAACCTCTGCAGACTGTACAAACTAATCATGATTAGCCGTGTCCCCGATTACGGACAACTTTGAGCAACTGGACTTGAAACCTCTGGAAGATCTTCTCATCCCAAATAATTATTCTGATGTGGGTTTAATTAAACCATAATCCCCGGGGGCTCTCATGGAAATAACAATTTGTGAACCTATGATCCTCGAAGGCTCTCATAGGTGGGTTAAGTTGGAGGTGGTCCAATTTAATAATAGGTTAATAAAAATGTAAAGGAATAAAATTTAGCCAGTGAGTAGAAGTAGGACAAAATTGGCTTTATGCAAAATAAACCTTAGAGCTACGCACTTGTTATATCCTTGCATGTAGATGATTTGTCTCTTTTCATACTTTGGGTGTGACTTGTCAATACATTCAATGTATTGACCCTTTGTGGCTACAACGTTTCATGTTGCAGATTTTTCAGATGTAGAGTAAGGTGCGATAGGTCGTTGTTCTGCACTCAGTTTTGCCGTGGAGTTGGATGGACTCATTTACCTTCAAAGCCTCCACAGTTATTTTATTTAGATGGCCTTCAGCCATATATTGTAATAAGTACTCTTTTGAGGACCTTGATGTAATAAAGTGTGTGATTGAACTTTGTTATAATTCCTCGAGTACTGTGTGTGTCAGCATACCGATATAGGGATGACACAGAAGCACATAGACTCCAGTCCATTGGGATCGGGTCGCCACAAGATGGTATCAGAGCACACGCTGACTGTAGGATGCGACCACTAGGAATGGAAAAGCCATAGGACGAAAAAACTTATTTTATGATTTCCCTATATATTTGTTGGTCTTGTACTCTTCTCTAGTCATTTCTACCTCTTCTCTATTTCAACAAGATAGATCATGCCCTTCGAACACGACCCTGACAAAGATGAAGTTGGAGCTGACATTGTTTTAAGGAGAACTAGTTTTACCACCACTACCAAGTAAAGTGACACCGATAAATGATTCTGCGGTAGTATGATGAGATCATATCACTTGTGGATATAACCTTACTTATAGGTTTTGTATGGTGTGCCTTGTGTGAATTGTTTGATTTGGAATTTATTTGCCTCATATGCATATGGGTAGTGTAAATTCTCATTAGGCCCTTATTCTATTCTAAATTCCTATCCACTCTAAACCCATCAGATGCCTCCGAGACATGACCCTAGATCCAACTTTCCACCGGAACTCACCCAGTTGATCCAACAGCAGAATGCCCTGATGCAGATGCTCATCTAGAACCAAGGCAACAACAACAACCCACCGCCACCACCCCTAGTTGACAACCTGGCCCGTTTCCTAAGGTTGAATCCACTGGTGTTCTCTAGCAGCACCGAGCCGATTCTTGCTGATGACTGGCTCTGCAAGATCGAAAGGGAGCTGACCACCACAAGTTGCACTGATGTGCGCTTTGGCGCACATCAACTGGATGGACTACCAGCTTCGTGTTGGGAGAACTACACCACCAGCTTCCCCGTGGACAATGTGACATGGGATCAGTTCTAGCAGGCTTTCCACACTGCACATGTCTCAGCTGGAGCCATGAGTCTGAAGAAGCATGAGTTTCACAACTTACGCTAGGGAAATCGTACCGTGGCTCAGTACGTGGACGATTTCAGCATGTTGGCCAGGTATGCTCTCGGAGATGTGGCCGATGATGCAGCAAAGCAAGAGAAGTTCTTGGAGGGACTCAATGATGATCTGAGTTTCTAGTTGACAGTTGCTACCTTCAACAACTATCAGGAGCTGGTAGACAAGGCCCTCATTCTGGAGGGAAAGCAGCAGCAGATGGAGAACTGCAAGGGGAAGCACGGGCATGACAAGTACAACTCTGGAGCTCAACAAAAGCCTCATATTTCATCACCTACTTCTGGATATGACAAATCCATAAGGGACGAGCCTAATGGTCACAACCATCATAACCACACTGGCCATCCTCATGATGGAAATGGACATAACAACAATGGAGGGAACACCAGCCAGTTATCCAACCATTCAACACCCATGGAGGACATGAGCCAGATAAGATGCTTCAATTGCCAGGAGCTAGGACATTTTGCTAGAGATTGTCTGGAGCCAAGGAATGAGAATAGAAAATCTGGAGAAAAGAAGACCAACCCTTTCAACATAGGCCATGTGAACCACACCAGATTGGGAAGAGCACATAACAACCCAGTCTTCGGTAAGATTTCAAGTATGATCATTTTCTTGGTATTGGTACATAATTTTCATTCATATCAAGGGAGTACAGGTATCAAGCATGGTCCAAGCAGGATATTGTACATGGATTTTTTAGAACTCGACCCTAACCTATTGCTAGCCAACTCAAATCTCGAGGACGAGATTCATCTTAAGGGAGGTAGGTTTGTAACATCCCAATTTTCAATTTGGATGTTAATAATTAGATCATTCATATGCATTCATAATTTGTGCATTTTTTATTTTGTTTTTGTTGGAAATTGATCCAAGGGACTTTAAGCAACTCAAGGACCAATCGAGAGAGTTGGAAGTTTGCCAAAAGACCCATGTTTTATTTTTCCAAAGTGGGATTGGGTCAAACTTGATTTGCATCAATTTTAACTTCCAATAATTTCAAAATAAATAAAATAATGAGAGAAGATAACATGACTAATTCAAAAATTGAATAGAAATATTGGCAAATGAATTTTGAGTCAAAATACATTTAGTGGATTTTTATTTGCAAAGATATTTATTTTATGCAGTTTTATTAGTACTAAAATGTTTGTTTTCTATTTTAGCTATTTAGGCCCAGAAAAATGTTCACAAGCTCATTAATAAGGCCCTAGTTATTTGTGAATTTTTCTGCGATTTTTAAAAATATATTTTTTATTTGTCATATTTGTGGAAAAAAGTTTTATAAAAAAAGGGGTTAGGACCGACCGGGCCGGGCCGGCCCAATTCGCCAGTTGCGGCCCAGCCGGCCCAGCGGGCCCCCCAACCGCCTCTGACTCGGGACAGAGTCCCGAGCGCCACCGTTGGCGCCGAAGCCGCCCTCGTCGGCGGAGCCGCCACCGTCGAAACCCACCGTCGTCGAACCGCCGACCTCGCCGGTAAAAACCACCGAACCGATCCGGTTTAATTTAAAAAAAGATTTTTCGTTTATTTATTTATTTTATTTAGAGAATGTTTTCTGTTTAGATCTGTTTAGCGAATGATTTTTGTCAAATTAGGTTTTGTAGCGAACGTTCGTTCGGTAGATTTATTCTTTTTCTTTTATTTTATGCCAAGGACCTATTCGCTAGTTTTCTTTTACAGATTAGTCTCGGTTTTCAAACTCTCATTACTTTTGCTCGTTTGTCCGAATTCGATGAAAACAACGCCAAACTTTTCAGTATGATCTCATCTATCCAGAAAACCAACTCAAATTTATTTTCGAAAGCTCTAAATTTTCAATTCAAACAGATTTGAATTTGAACTTCTTTTGATCGTATCTTGAGTTTCGTAACTCTGTTTGAGTTGATTCTTTTTGAAAATCGAAGCTCTTGACCTAAAATTTCTTTTAAGATCTAATCCACACAATTTTAGTACTGTTGAAAATTGTTTTCTGTTTGCAAGAGCTATTTGCTTGTTTTCGAAGTTTTCCGAGATCTTTTCTATGAATCTTGTGCGTGAGTGCTTATGTATGTTATTGCTTGCTCACGCTAGATTGTCCGAAGTGCCAAGAGTAGAATTGTCAGGACATTGAGTGTGGAGTACTTCATCAACTATAATAGGCAAGTTTGCACTTTTGATCATACCAATCCTATGTTTTTACTTTGCATGTAGTGCCCTCTATCAACACAATAGTATGCATGTGTAGGACTACTATGCTATGTTAAACCCAGATAGGATAGCCATATGATTAGTCTGATCCTGATAGTCTTTGTCGCCACTTTGGGAATTGTTATAGTGTAGTTATTGCTTAGCCATGCTATGGTAGACGTGGATTGGGTACCGTGGGATTCATGAAAGTTGTGAGAGAACTTGAGCAATGACTACATTAATAACTTACATGTATTGTATTTCCTCGGAGGCTCTGCAATACCAGTTAATCAATCCTCTGGCGGAAAGGTTTGTCAGGACCAATAGACAAGTATGTAACCTCCAGGAGGCTCTGCATTACTTAGGAAAAGGTGGGGAATGCCGCCTAGGTTCAAAAATGTTGGACATGTTTCATGTCAAGTAGCTTTCATGTGTAGCTACAAGCCATTATGGGCTCTGGCATAGTTGAGTAAGGCGTGAGAAACCTTTCCATGATAGACTAGCAGATGTAGTGAAATTGTAGGTGTACCAGCCCATCTATTGGTTAAGGGTACCTCTTCGGAAAGATTATGTCTCGATCATCCGGTTCTCAAACATCAGGCAGTGCGAGGAATTCAACGGAGGAGATCGAGTCTTGTGGTGAGAAGTGCGCAAACCTCTGTAGAGTGTACAAACTAATCATGATTAGCCGTGTCCCCAATTACGGACAACTTTGAGCTACTGGACTTGAAACCTCTGGAAGATCTTCTCATCCCAAATAATTATTCTGATGTGGGTTTAATTAAACCATGATCCCCCAGGGGCTCTCATGGAAATAACAATTTGGGAACCTATGATCCTCGGAGGCTCTCATAGGTGGGTTAAGTTGGAGGCGGTCCAATTTAATAGTAGGTTAATAAAAATGTAAAGGAATAAAATTTGGCTAGTGAGTAACAGTAGGACAAAATTGGCTTTATGCAAAATACACCTTAGAGCTATCCACTTTTTATATCCTTGCATGTAGATGATATGTCTGTTTTCATAATTTGGGTGTGACTTGCCAATCCATACAATGTATTGACCCTTTGAGGCTGAACGATTCATGTTGCAGATTTTTCGGACGTAGGGTAAGGTGCGATAGGTCGTTGTTCTGCACTCAGTTTTTCCGTGGAGTTGGATGGGATCATTTACCTTAGAAGATTCCGCTGTTATTTTATTTAGATGGCCTTCAACCATATTATTGTAATAAATACTCTTTTTGATGACCTCGATGTAATAAAGTGTGTGATTGAACTCTGTTATAATTCCTCGAGTAATGTGTGTGTCAGCATACCGATCTAGGGATGACACAGAAGCAAAGTGACTCCAGCCCATTGGGATCGGGTCGCTACAAGATGGTATCTGATGCGGGGCTAACCCGTGTAGGATGATCTTTCACGATTGGAGTGGATTCCCTCGAAGAACATGAAGAACATGGGGAAGAACGGGGAGAAATCACAACACTCAAGAACAAGTCCAATCACACATCCACTAGACAATCAAACACACAAGATCCACAAGGTACATGAACAACAAAGGGAAAGATACATGGTAAAGTTCATCCCAGGTCCAAAGGAGATGGGGACTTGATGATCTAGATAGATCCTTCCCCGAAGGGGCCTTGATATCCCTCGGGATCTTCTCCGAGGAGGTCTTCGCCTCTAATGGAGTAGTCTCTCTCTCAAGAGGAGAAGGTAGGAGCAAAGCTCACATACAAATGAGTTATCACTTTGCTAACCCTAGGTGGAGGTGGTCTATTTATAGTCTAAGCCACGAAGGGGTAAGTGGGAGAGGGATACAAGGACAAAGGCCCGGCTTCGCACAGGCAGTGTCGGACGTCCGGTCGGGATTGGACATCCGGTCGCTCGTGGGGGTCCGGACGTCCGGATGGCGTCGGACTTCCGACGTTTCTTCTGTGGACAGGTGGCACCGGTCGTCCGGCCAGCGTCGGTTGTCCGGTCACTGGGATTTGTCGGACGTCTGGTGGTCATCAGTCATCCGACCACTATAGCGTCTTTGTCTGGCTAGGTGGAAGGTGTGTTGGACGTCCGGTGGACGCCGGTCATCTGGGCATTGTAGAGTGTCGGACGTCCGGTGGCACGTCGGTCGTCCGACCACTGTAGACTCCACAGCTTTGTCTTCTTCCATCTTCGCTTCCACACTTCCCTCGCGGATGGTGTAGTTGTACACTTGCGCTCGCACTCCTCCTCGTCGTCCGTAGCATTCCAACAATACCTATGCATGCACACGAGAGGGGTGTCAAGTACTATACCATCCTCAAAGGGGTCAAGTGAGCACGTGTAAAGGAGACAATTCACCTTTATGTATGTGAAGTAGATGTTGCGCATTTCACTTGCCAAATGGACTCTTGACATGGTGATGTCCATAGGATGCTCCGCATCATCTCCCCCCCCCCTTGTGAAAGATCCGACCTCAGATCAAAAACCAAATCACCATGGGAAAGAGATGTCTTTGCCATGCAGAAGTGGACGTTCACCAAGTAGTCATCATCTTCAAGCTCGCAATGGTCACTCTCCAATGTCGCACGATCTAGTGATTCCTTCTAGAGGAGCAACGACAACAAACACTTGGAAAAACAAATGTGTTTAGCGTTAGTGCAAAACCAAGCATTCAAGAGGTGTTTCACCAAAAAAAGTGTCGTCATCAAGCATAGCATAAGTTGTGATAAGGGATTGTGTCATGGCATGTAAGCATATTAATTGATCACAATCAAGGACATCATGGAAACAAGCATGTAAATGTGAGGTAGAGAGGCAAATATGTGTGACAATAGAATAAGCATCTACCTCAAGTTCATAGCAAACATTCTCAAATTTCTCAGTGAAAGGTCTATGGTAGGCATAAGAATCATTCACAACACCAAATAAAATGAAGTGTCTAAACACGTGGGTCAAGTGCATGACAATCCAAGCATAATGTGCATAGGGTGTAGTGAATATAGTGTGGCACTCAACACAATAGAAAGAGCAAGTGTTTATCATGTGTGAGGCAATCAAGTCAATCATGGGACAATCAATGGGACATGGCACATGTGAAGAAATGACATTGTTACAACCAAGCATATGATAGGAGCAAGTAATCCACAAGTCGGATGCAACACACAAGGCATATATATCATGATGCATGGAAATGCGAAAATGACAAGTCAAGGCAAGATCTCTAACAAGTGTGCAATCAAGTGGTCCAAGATGGCCAATAAGTCTCATGGTGCAAGCAACACAATTAGTATGATCCGCAATATGCATGCTCATGGTTTGGGGGTTCTCAAAAAAGAAGGATATCACCTTGAAAGCATGTCCTTGTTTGTCCTTCACAATGCCGAAGCGCAAGCAAGTAAGATGTAGAAGCGTCGTGGTAGAAGGTGGTTCGCTCTCAAAAGCTCGAATGGTCAACTCACGTGAAGTGGAAGTCAACACAAAGTCCAATTATCCTACACATGCACAAAACAAAGCAAAGAACGTATGCGCATGGTAGATAAACACATCATCCATCATGATGGTTCTCTTCTCTTGCACATAACCATTAGTAGCACAAGTGCATGAATAATATGCAACAATGGCTATATTCATGGCACTAGGTATATAGTGCAAAGAGGTAAGACAAGCATGATTTACAAGGAATATGTCAAAATCTCCAAATATACGCGAGAATGCTATGGGGGCAATCTTATTAGTAAGACTAAAATTATTGTTGCACTCAATACATGGAAAATCATCTAGCATGAGAGAGGCAACACATGGAAAAGCAATAACAATCATGTGCGAAGCATGGAAATAGATGCCATCAATCGCATGAAATGGGCAAGTATGAATCATGGGTGATGCACTACACGATGCAAGCATAATAAACATGTCGTGCAAACTAGTGGAGCGGAGATGCAACACACTAGAGTAAATCATGGCAATCATGTCATGTGAGAAAATAATAGGCATGGGCAATTCACATGACATATCATAAGCACGAACACAAAGCAAGATGAAAGGATAGGAATGGTGCCCAAAGCAAACATGGCAATAACAAGCAACATCTCTACCAAGCTTGCAAATACACATACAAGTACTAGAATCAATCATCATGTGTAATGCAAAGCATGGGTCACAAATGCATGACAAAGGCATAGGAATAAGCATATCATGCAAAGTGAACATGGCAAGATGGGCATAGAATATGTAATGGATAATAACCCATAACCATGTGAGGGTCATGTAGAAGAAATGCGTGAAGTTGTTGCGCAATGGTAACGGTGTGAAATACAATCCACGTGATCCCAAGTCATCGTTGCTCTTTAGAGCTCGTTTTGTCAACTCATGGGATTGTGAGGTTGACAAGTATTCATGGGTACCTACACAAAAGAGACACAAACCAAAGAAATTGTGTGGATGGTAAATGTACACATCATCCATAATGATGTGTATGTGCACGTGAGAGTTAGTACAAGATAAGCATCGCTCAATGAAATTTGATGCATGGTATAAGAACATGTCATCCATCATGAAAGAATAGTTATTATGTATAACACAATGGGGACACAAATTGAGATTGCAAGTATATGGCACATCAATAGCATTTTTATTCATGGGGAGCATATGGTGCACACAAGTATTGGGATCATTCAATGGATGGGATGGATCAAAATCTCCTAACATGTATGAGGAAACTATGGGGGTCTCCTCATGAGCAATATTAGAAACATCATATGGATAAAATGGAAAACATCCAAAACAATGCATATCTGAAGCTAGGTGGTCATGGCATGGCATATGAGATAAATGATGCAAAGGGAGCATATCAGTATCATCACAAGAGAAACAAATGCCAATAACCATGGGCTTGTCATCTATGCCATATGTGCAAATTGGGTTAATTTTCATGCCATATGCATAGTCACTATGAAGAGATTGCAAATATGACATATGATTGATCTCATGCATAGCATATGTAGCGACCAGACCTCAAAAAATCTGATCTCTATGCTCAGGTGTCATCCCTGGATCAGTAATGCTGACACCACACATTACTTGAAGGATTTATAACATAGTAGCAATCACACACTTATTACATCGAGTGTCTCAAAAGAGAACTTATTACAATAAATATGGCTTAAGGCCATCTAATAACGATAACAGCGGAAGGCTTGGAAGATAAGTGAGTCCATCAACTCCAACGGCATCACTGAGTATAGAACCACGACCTAAAAACTCCTTAATCATCGTCTGAAAAGTCTGCAACATTAACGTTGCAGCCCGAAACGGGTCAGCACATGGAATATGCAGGCAAGGTAACACATAGAGAGTAATGGAATGAAACAGCTATACTATATGCATATTTGGCTGGTGGAAAGCTCTATGGTTACAGTTTTGCGTAAAGCCAATTTTTCCCTACTACAAAGGAATAAATTTTATTTAACTATCATGGTAGTTGTTAAACATTGAGAATGGTTGACAGCATCCTCAATCCCAATTAAGCATCATCATTAAACAAAACCCAACAAAATTAAATTTAGAGTAACATGTTGAGATTCACATGATAATCCAAGTACTAGATACTCAAGATGTCCATAACCAGGGACACGGCTAACCATGATTAGTTTCTACACTCTGCAGAGGTTTGCGCACTTTTCCCCACAAGACTCGATCGCCTCCGTTTGGTTTCTCGCACTTCAAGGTGTTTGAGAAGACGGATGACCGAGACATAGTCTTTCAGAAGCGCTAGCACCTTACGATGGATAGACCGTTACACCTACTTTCCCCTACATCTGCTAGTCTACCCTGTAAGAGTTCGCACGACTTAATCAACTATGCTAGAGCCCATAATAGCTTGTGGCTGCACACGGAAGTTTCTAGTATGAAAAATCTCATGATCCCTTTGGGCCTGGGTGGCGGTCCATAAAGAAAAACAGGCAATCCTGGAATACCCAGGTACCTCAATCCACCCAGATGTGTGTTTAAGTTGCCACCTTAGATAAACCATTAATTAACAAACTCACATCTGTCATGGATATCACTCACCCAATCCACGTCTACTAGCATAGCATGGCATAATAGGCAAACGTAGAAGTAACTCCCAAAGGTTTGATAATAAACAGGTAATAGGTACTACCTCAACTACTTCCCATCCCACAATTTAATTAGATCCTAATCATGCAATGTTTGAGGATTGATCTAATGCAATAAAACTGGGTAGTAGGAGGTATGATCAAAGTGTTACTTGCCTTGCTGATGATCCGCGAAACCTAGAGATTCGAAGTAATAGGCGGCGCACTCCGGGTATTCTATCGCAGAAAAACAAACAAGCATACAATAAGTAGTCATCTAATGCACGGGTAAAACTCAAATAAGAGATCTAACCAGAAGGTTCAACTTAAGAACTCCGGTTTGCAAAAAGAATCAAATCAAACGAAGCAACGAAAGTCAAACGGCAAAAGAAACAGGCTTCGTTTACTATTCTGGATCTAGGGCAATTTTTTACGGTGGAAAAAACTTGTTTAAGTTGATTAAACGGATAGAGGGTTTCGAGGCGAAACTCCAGGCGCTTGAATCGCCTGATTCCGATAAACGAGCAAAAAGTTATACTAAAAAGAAAATCGGATCAGGAATCGCGATCAGAAAAATCACGGATTTAATCCGAGAAAAAGAAAAATGACGAACGTTCGCGAGAACGAACGAACGGACGAACGCTCGCTAATTAAATAAATCAGAAAAAACCAATCTATTTAAAAAACGAATCTAAAACCGAAAAAAACCGGTGAAAACCTAATGGTTTTAAAAAAAACCGACGTCTAAATAAAAAAAATCTACCAGCAACTCCGGCAAGAACTCCGGCGGCGGTGGCGGGGCTCCGACGGCGGCGGCGGTCGGCGGCGGTCGGCGGCGCGGGCGGCGCAGGGCGGCGACGTCGGCGGGGTGGCAGCGGCGGGGCTGGGGCTGGGGCTAGGGTTTTGGGGAGGCTCTGGGATGGGCTCCCCGGCTTATAAAGCCCGATCGGGCCTAGAGTCCCGGTCGGACACGGCCCGTAGGTCGGTTGCGTTTTTTTAATATTCCCGCAGAAAAACAAATAAAAGAAATACTAAACGGACTCCAAAAATCCCGAAATAAATTTTCCCGGGCTTCTAAAATCAAGCCGCACAAGGTGAACATTTATTTGGGGCCTAAATGCAATTTTGAAAAACGCACATTTTTCCTAAATTCAAATAAAATAACGAAAAACTCCGAAATAAAATCTTATTTGATTTTATTATTAAATCCTCAATATTTCTTTATTTTGGAAAAGTCATTTTATTCCCTCTCTCATATTTTTGTAATAGAAATAATTGATGATAAAATAATTAAAATCAAATAATCCTATTCTCAAAATTTGAGAACACTCAAATATGAAAATAACGAAATCCCCAACTCTCTCCGTGGGTCCTTGAGTTGCGTAGAAATTCTAGGATCAAAACCAAAAGCAAATAAAATATGATATGCAATGATGATCTAATGTATAACATTCCAAATTGAAAATTTGGGATGTTACAAACCTACCCCCCTTAAGATGAATCTCGCCCTCGAGATTCGGGTTGGCTAGAAAATAGGTGAGGGTGGTCCTTGAGCAAATCTTCCTCTCGCTCCCAGGTGGCTTCATACTCCATGTGGTGGCTCCAGTGAACCTTGCAAAACTTGATAACCTTGCTGCGGGTGACTCGACTGGCATACTCTAGAATCTTAACTAGTTTCTCCTCATAGGTCAAACGACTGTCCAACTGAATTGCTTCCAGTGGTACTGTGTCTCTCAAGGGTATATCAGCCATCTCCGTGTGGTACTTCTTCACCTGAGAAACGTGGAATACATCATGAACTCCTGACAATCCTTCAGGCAATTCCAACTTGTAGGCCACTTCTCCCATACGTTCCAATACTCGGTATGGTCCTACAAATCGTGGCGCTAACTTTCCCTTAACACCAAAGCGCTTTGTTCCTCGAAGTGGGGATACTCGAAGATAAACTCGGTCTCCGACTTTGTAAACTGTCTCCTTGCGTTTGGAATCTGCGTAGCTCTTCTGTCTAGACTGGGCTACCTTAAGCCTATCGTGAATCAATTTCACCTTCTGTTCAGACTCCTTGCTCAAATCAGGTCCAAACAATTGGCGGTCTCCAACTTCATCCCATGACAACGGTGTCCTACACCTCCTTCCGTACAAGGCTTCAAAAGAGGCCATCTTTAAACTGGATTGATAGCTGTTATTGTAAGAGAACTCTGCATATGGCAAATTCTCGTCCCAACTAGATCCACAATCTAGCGCACAAGCTCTCGGCATCTCCTCCAAAATCTGATTGACTCTCTCGGTCTGTCCATCTGTCTGTGGATGAAAAGTTGTGCTGAACTCTAGCCTGGTACCCAAAGTTTCGTGCAACTGATTCCAGAACTTTGAGGTAAACTGGGTTCCTCTATCTGATACTATACTCCTCCGAACTCCATGTAAGCATACAATCCTGGTCATGTATATCTTTGCCAACTTAGCACTGGTGTAAGTGGTCTTTACCGGGATGAAATGAGCTACTTTCGTCAACCGATCAACTACAACCCAAATCGAGTCATAGCCTGAACGAGTCCTGGGTAATCCCATGATAAAATCCATACCTAACTTATCCCACTTCCATTCAGGTATCGGCAATGGTTGTAGCAATCCTGCTGGCTTCTGATGCTTTGCCTTCACTCTCTGACATACATCACATACTGCTACGTACTCCGCAATATCTTTCTTCATTCCGGTCCACCAGAAAGTATCCTTCAAATCCAAATACATCTTGGTATTTCCTGGGTGAATCAAATATGGTGAGTCGTGTGCCTCTTGCAGAATCAACTTCCTGATCTCCGGGTCATTGGGCACATAAACACGGTCTTCAAACTATAGGATGTCGTGCTCATCCTCACGAAATCCTTTAGCCTTTCCTTTGCTCATTTTCTCCTTTATAGAGGCAATCTCCTTGTCAGTCTTCTGAGCTTCTCTGATTCTATCCATCAAAGATGACTGAATCTCCAATGCTGCTACATAGCCTCTCGGAACTATTTCCAAACATAACTCTCGAAGATTTTCAGCTAACTCCCTTGGTAATTCTCCCGTCATTAGGGTGTTGACGTGGCTCTTATGGCTTAGTGCGTCAGCTACTACATTAGCCTTTCCGGGATGATAATGCAATCTCATATCATAATCCTTGATGAGCTCCAACCATCTCCTTTGTCTGAGGTTCAACTCCTTCTATGTGAAAATATATTTCAAACTCTTATGATCCGTGTACACCTCGCAATGGTTTCCAATCAGAAAATGTCTCCAAGTCTTCAGTGCATGCACTACGGCTGCTAACTCCAAATCATGCGTAGCATAATTCAATTCATGCAGTTTAAGCTGTCTTGGGCATATGAAACAACTCTCCCTTCCTGCATAAGCACTGCTCCAAGTCCCCGACATGAGGCGTCGCAATACACCTCATAATCCTTGGTCTGGTCTGGCAAAATCAACACTAGTGAAGTAACCAAACGTGTCTTCAACTCCTGGAAACTAGCCTCACACTCCTCAGTCCATTTGAACTTGGTATCCTTCTTTAACAGTTCAGTCATAGGCTTCGCAATCTTTGAGAAATTCTCAATAAATCTCCGGTAGTATCCTGCGAGTCCAAGAAAACTCCGGATCTCTCCCACGGTGGTTGGTGCTTCCCACTTGGTCACGGTATCAACTTTTGTGGGATCTACTGCTATACCTTCTCCGGATATAACGTGTCCGAGAAATCCAACTTCCTTCAACCAAAACTCACATTTGCTAAACTTAGCATACAATTGATGTTCTCTGAGCTTTCCAAGAACCAAACGCAAATTTTCCTTATGCTCCTCTTCATTCTTCGAGTAAACCAGGATATCATCGATGAACACCACGACGAACTTATCCAAGAACTCCATAAACACTTTGTTCATCATGTTCATAAAATAGGCAGGTCGTTAGTCAGACCAAATGACATAATGGTATACTCGTACAGCCCATACCTGGTGGTAAAAGTTGTCTTAGGTATATCCTGTTCTCGAATCTTCAACTGGTGGTATCCTGATCGCAGATCAATCTTGGAAAATACCTTAGCTCCTTCCAATCGATCAAATAGATCATTGATCATTGGTAGTGGGTACTTGTTCTTGATCGTTACTTCATTCAACCCACGATAATCAACAACCATCCTTAACAATCCATCCTTTTTCTCCACTAGAAGTACTGGTGATCCCCAAGGCGACGAACTTGGGCGAATGTAACCTTTATCCAGTAACTCCTTAATCTGCTTCTTAATCTCCACCAAATCCTTTACAGGCATCCTGTATGGTCTCTTCGATATTGGCCATGTGCCTGGCAATAGCTCAATCAAAAACTCAATATCTCTATCCGGTGGCATGCCTGGCAACTCTTCTGGAAATACTTCAGGGAAATCCCTTACCACTGGTACTTCCTCCTGCACAACTCCTGTTAAACAATTTACTTGAGTCCCTTTTGGCACATGCCGGGATACATACTTGATCCTTCTCCCTTCTGGGGTGGTAAGCAAAATTGTCTTACTGGCGCAATCGATGTTTCCTCCATACATCGACAGCCAATCCATACCCAGAATTACATCCAATCCTTGTGATTCCAAAATGATTAAATCCGAGGGAAACACATGCCTACCTATACTCAATGGCACTTGAAAACATCCTTGACTGGCCATATACTCCGCTCCTGGTGAGCTTACTAGCATAGGTGTTCTAAGAACCTTAGTGGGCAGGTTATACTTATCCACAAATCCCCTTGATATGTATGAATGCGATGCACCAGTATCAAAAAGAACGAGTGCAGTAAATGACTTAACCAAAAACTTACCGATTACTGCATCCGGCTGCTCTTCAACCTCCTCCACGTTAACGTGGTTCACCTGTCCCCTGTTGAAAGGGTTCGGCTTCTTCCCAGAGCTTCCATTGCCATTCTGGCCTTCAGGACATTCATTGGCATAATGTCCGGTCTTCTGACACTTAAAGCAAGTGACTTGGCTCAGGTCTTTCTTGGCTGGGGTTGATGGGTTGGTACGGTTCTGGCCGTTGCTTCCTCCATTGCCATTACCATTCTTGGTGCCGTTGTGATTGTGCGAGCTACCTCCTCCATGGGTATGCTGAAAATGTCCTCCCGATCTAGGGGTAAAACGTGGCTTCTGCTGAGCTCCAGAATTGTACTTCCCTTGTCCATACTTCCTCTTGCGGTTCTCAATTTGCTGCTGCTTGCCTTCAATCATAAGAGCACGGTCTACCAACTCCTGGTAGTTGTTGAAGGTTGCTATCATCAACTGCATGCTCAACTCATCATTCAGTCCTTCCAGAAACTTCTCCTGCTTAGCTGCATCCGTAGCAACGTCATCTGGGGCATAACGTGCTAATTTACTAAAGTCCTCCACATACTGGCCAACTGTCCGTCCTCCTTGGCGCAAGTTGCGAAACTCACGCTTCTTCATGGCCATAGCTCCTGCTGAAACATGGGCAGTACGAAAAGCCTGCTGAAACTGGTCCCATGTGACAGTGTCGACAGGGAAAGTGGCTGTGAAATTCTCCCACCATGATGCTGCGGGTCCTTCAAGCTGATGTGCGGCAAACTTCACCTTCTCCGCATCTGTGCATCCTGCTGTGGTCAACTCTCTAGCTGTCTTGCGGAGCCAATCATCTGCTACTATCGGCTCGGTGCTACTGGAAAACACCGGCGGATTCAGCCTAAGAAAACGGGCTAAGTGATCAACAGGTGGTGGTGGTGGTGGGTTGTTGTTGTTGTTCCCCTGATTCTGATTCTGGACTAGCAACTGCATCAATGTGTTCTGCTGCTGGATCAACTGGGTGAGCTCCGGTGGAAAGGTAAATCCGGGGTCACGTCTCGGAGGCATCTGAGGGTTTAGAAAAGATGAGATTTAAGAATAGAGGGGGTCTAAAGAGAAAACACTACCCATATGCACATGAGGCAAAAGCAAACAATTCACTTCATTCAATCAAACAAGGGCATACAATCGATCTAACTATCGCAAAAGTGCTCGGACTACTGTATTTACATGGTGGACTACTACTACTGATGAGGTGGTCTACTAGAAATATTCTTCGGTTGCAGACTCCATGATATCTGCTCCGGCTTCATCAACATAGTCATCATCGCTATCATCTGGTCCGAGTCGGTGTCGTCGATGATGATGTAGTCTTCCGGGCGAATCTCCTTGGGTTCTTCGTCTTCATCTACTGGTGTAGGGCCTCCCATAAATATTCCAATCTTCTTGATCAGATCGTCATTCTTCTCCACCAATACTTCAATTTCCTCTTCATAATCTTCACGTGTAGCCTTGAGTTCTTCCTCCAGTTCCTTGATTCTTGTCTTAGCCTTCTTCAGGTCTATCATGTCGGCGCACATCTGGTTCTCCTGTCGTCGAATGTGCTGGTTTAATTCCTGGATAAAAGCTGCAATTGATCTATCCTTTCTGGTGCTGATCATCTCCCAGTGCTCATCTCGGCGCCCACAAATCTGGTAGATAGTATCCTTGAGATCATTGCGGTAGACTTCTCCAATGCGTCCCATGGCGATGTGAGCTGCCATGCTCTTTCCTAGACTCCAAGTTGGTGCATCAAAAGAAAACTCTATGGGCTCAGTGACTGGCATGAACGTCCTTCCTGGAACTTGAACTTGAATCATCCAGCGCTCTTCTTCAGGTAAAGTGGCGTTGTAGGTTCCGGTGAAGCTTGGTACTCCTATGTTCAGGTATCTAGTGACTTCCTTCAAGTGGCGTCCAAAGGGTGTATCTTCATCCGGTTGCGTGAACTTGTTCCTTGCATCCGCCATCCTAAAGAGTAGAAAAGATGAGAGGTCAGAAGAGAAGAGAGTGAATAGTGATCTAGGTCTTTAGCTTAGTGGTCGTGTCCTACAGTCAGCGTGTGCTCTGATACCATCTTTGTAGCGACCAGACCTCAAACGGTCTGATCTCTGTGCTCAGGTGTCATCCCTGGATCAGTAATGCTGACACCACACAGTACTTGAAGGATTTATAACAGAGTAGCAATCACACACTTATTACATCGAGTGTCTCAATAGAGAACTTATTACAATAAATATGGCTTAAGGCCATCTAATAACGATAACAGCGGAAGGCTTGGAAGATAAGTGAGTCCATCAACTCCAACGGCATCACTGAGTATAGAACCACGACCTAAAAACTCCTTAATCGTCGTCTGAAAAGTCTGCAACATTAACGTTGCAGCCCGAAACGGGTCAGCACATGGAATATGCTGGCAAGGTAACACATAGAGAGTAATGGAATGAAACAGCTATACTATATGCATATTTGGCTGGTGGAAAGCTCTATGGTTACAGTTTTGCGTAAAGCCAATTTTTCCCTACTGCAAAGGAATAAATTTTATTTAACTATCATGGTAGTTGTTAAACATTGAGAATGGTTGACAGCATTCTCAATCCCAATTAAGCATCATCATTAAACAAAACCCAACAAAATTAATTTAGAGTAACATGTTGAGATTCACATGATAATCCAAGTACTAGATACTCAAGATGTCCATAACCGGGGACACGGCTAACCATGATTAGTTTATACACTCTGCAGAGGTTTGCGCACTTTTCCCCACAAGACTCGATCGCCTCCGTTTGGTTTCTCGCACTACATGGTGTTTGAGAAGACGGATGACCGAGACATAGTCTTTCAGAAGCGCTAGCACCTTACGATGGATAGACCGTTACACCTACTTTCCCCTACATCTGCTAGTCTACCCTGTAAGAGTTAGCACGACTTAATCAACTATGCTAGAGCCCATAATAGCTTGTGGCTACACACAGAAGTTTCTAGCATGAAAAATCTCATGATCCCTTTGGGCTTGGGTGGCGGTCCATAAAGAAAAACAGGCAATCCTGGAATACCCAGGTACCTCAATCCACCCAGATGTGTGTTTAAGTTGCCACCTTAGATAAACCATTAATTAACAAACTCACATCTGTCATGGATATCACTCACCCAATCCACGTCTACTAGCATAGCATGGCAATAGTAAGCAAACGTAGAAGTAACTCCCAAAGGTTTGATAATATAACAGGTAATAGGTACTACCTCAACTACTTCCCATCCCACAATTTAATTAGATCCTAATCATGCATTGTTTGAGGATTGATCTAATGCAATAAAACTGGGTAGTAGGAGGTATGATCAAAGTGTTACTTGCCTTGCTGATGATCCGCGAAACCTAGAGATTCAAAGTAACAGGCGGCGCACTCCGGGTATTCTATCGCAGACAAACAAACAAGCATACAATAAGTAGTCATCTAATGCACGGGTAAAACTCAAATAAGAGATCTAACCAAAAGGTTCAACTTAAGAACTCCAGTTTGCAAAAAGAATCAAATCAAACAAAGCAACAAAAATCAAACGGCAAAAGAAACAGGCTTCATTTACTATTCTGGATCTCGGGCAATTTTTTATAGTGGCAAAAACTAGTTTAAGTTGATTAAACAGATAGAGGGTTTCGAGACGAAACTCCAGGCACTTGAATCGCCTGATTCCGATAAACGAGCGAAAAGTTATACTAAAACGAAAATCGGATCAGGAATCGCGATCAGAAAAATCGCGGATTTAATCCGAGAAAAAGAAAAACGACGAATGTTCGCTAGAACGAACGAACAAACGAACGCTCGATAATTAAATAAATCGAAAAAACCCGATCTATTTAAAAAACGAATCTAAAAAAACTGGAAAAAAACCAGTGAAAACCTAATGGTTTTCAAGAAAAATAAACCGGTGTCTAAATAAAAATAATCTACCGGCAACTCCGGGCTGGCGGGGTGGCGGCGGCGGGGCTGGGGCTAGGGTTTTGGGGAGGATCCGGGCTGGGCTCCCCGGCTTATAAAGCCCGATCGGGCCTAGAGTCCCGGGCGGACACGGCCCGTAGGTCGGTTGCGTTTTTTTTAAATATTCCGCGCAGAAAAACAAATAAAAGAAATACTAAAGGGACTCCAAAAATCCCGAAATAAATTTTCCCGGGCTTCTAAAATCAAGCCGCACAAGGTAAACATTTATTTGGGGCCTAAATGCAATTTTTAAAAACGCACATTTTTCCTAAATTCAAATAAAATACCGAAAAACTCTGAAATAAAATCTTATTTGATTTTATTATTGAATCCTCAATATTTCTTTATTTTGGGAAAGTCATTTTATTCCCTCTCTCATATTTTTGTAATAGAAATAATTGATGATAAAATAATTAAAATCAAATGATCCTATTCTCAAAATTTGAGAACACTCAAATATGAAAATAACGAAATCCCCAACTCTCTCCGTGGGTCCTTGAGTTGCCTAGAATTTCTAGGATCAAAACCAAAAGCAAATAAAATATGATATGCAATGATGATCTAATGTATAACATTCCAAATTGAAAATTTGGGATGTTACAGCATATGACAAGTCAAGCGGGTTGTCAAACATAATGTGACCTAGAGAATTGTCACAAAAAATCCTATGTAACATGGCATCACAACTAATAGACTCCACATGGCAATCGTCATACTCATCATCAATGGGCAATAAATCATCACATGAGGAAGTCTCACTAGCATGGAGCATGGTAATAGGTTGATCAACATCATGCAAGCAATCATACTCAAGAATGTCCACTAGTGGGAGTAGAGCATCATCGTCACCTATGTTACCTTTTTCATTCCACTCATGTGGTGTAGGTGAGGTGGCAAATACCAAATGGTAGTCATCTTAATCTTGATGGAAGAATGTGGGGGTGCATCATATTCCACCATGGCCATCGTCCTGTCCAAAGGGGGGACAAAGTCGTCGATGATCGGCACGTCATCATATATGGGACCTAGCACCAAATGAGAAGACACAATAGTGGTAGAAGTTAAGTCATTAGAAATCATAGTGGCCTCACACGCCCTATCAACTACCTCACTCTCTCTATGTGGTGGCTCACTCACTCCCTCAAAGTAGGTGCACTCAAACTCACACATGGTGGAGTCACTCATCTCCCTCAAGTGGTGGGGGGTGTGGCTCTCCTCACATGGGAATTGTGGCAACACATCATATATGGGGCTAGTGGTGAAGTCACTCACACTCTCAATATGGTGGCACAAGTCACTCAAGTCACAATACGTCGCCGTGGTCGAAGGGAAAATCACATGCTCAACCATCTCGTCATCATCGCCGTGGATGAAGGTCGAAGATGGCACATCATCACTCTCCTCCATGACCAAAGGGAAAATCCCATGCTCGATCATCTCATCATCGTCGCCATGGATGAAGGCTAAAGATGGCACATCATCACTCTCGCCTCCTAAAATAGAGGCACCATCCTTGCTCGCCACCTTGTCGCTCGCTGAGGGAGTCCTGGATTATGGGGTCCTCGGATATCCGACCTATGTGACGTGGGCCGGACTGATGGGCCACAAAGATACAAGATAGAAAACTTCCTCCCGTGTCCGGATGGGACTGTCCTTTGCGTGGATGGCAAGCTTAGCATTCGGATATGAAGATCCCTTCCTATGTAAACCGACTATGTACAACCCTAGGCCCCTCCGATGTCTATATAAACTGGAGGATTTAGTCCGTAGAGACGAACACAATCATCTAGGCTAGACATCTAGGGTTTAGCCATTAGGATCTCGTGGTAGATCAAATCTTGTAATCCTTATATTCATCAAGATCAATCAAGAAGGAAGTAGGGTATTACCTCCATCAAGAGGGCCCGAACCTGGGTAAAGATTGTGTCCCCCGTCTCCTGTTACCATCGACCTTAGAAGCACAGTTTGGGACCCCCTACCCGAGATCTGCCGGCTTTGACACCGACATTGGTGCTTTCATTGAGAGTTCCGCTGTGACGTCGAAGATAGGATTGATGGCTCACCTTGTTATCAAGGATGGAATCACCTCCGGAGGAGCCCTGGCCTCAGGCCAAACCCTCCGGCTGGGCGGCTTTACCATGACCGCCCGTTCGATAGTTAAGCCAACGATGACTTCTCAGGTCATAGAGAATCGCCTCAGTGTTGACTCCGAATACTCCAGATGGATGGATCCGGCGGAGTGGTCGTCTTTAAATGAACTCCTGGATCGCATCGTGAAAGTGCAACTATCCCTAGGTGGTTTTGGTAATTCCTAACAACATATAGCTCATTGAGCTAATGCTATTTCAAGATTAATATCTCAGGAAAGCTCAATGATTGGCATGGCATGGATGAGAAAAGTGGACCCCTCAAAATGCTAAGGACAAAGGATTGGCTCAAGCTCAAAGCTCAAGACTCTACATTTTCTATTTTAGTGATCCAAGATCACATTGAGTCTATAGGAAAAGCCAATAGTATCAAGGAGGGATGATGTGTTGCTTAATGAGGTTCTTGCTCAAAATGCTTAGTGATATGCTCCAAAACCCTCAACTACTTTCTCACATCCACATATGACCTAAACCAAAAGTCAAACTCGGCCCTACCGATTCTTTCTATCCGGCGCCACCGAGTTTCAAATGTCATAGCCACTGCCACAAACCATAGGCAAATCGGTCTCACCGATAGGGATCTCGGTCTCACCGAGATGGGGTTGTAATCTCTCCATTTCCCTTCGTAACATTTCGGTCTCACTGAGATGAGCGATCGGTCCCACCGAGATTGCAATGTAAACTCTGTGTTTTCACTTTGTAACGTTCCGGTCTCACCGAAATGAGCGATCGGTCCCACCGAGTTTACCTGACCAACTCTCTAGTTAGCTTATTACCAAAATCGGTCTCACCGAGATTACGTTATGCCCTAACCCTAGTCATATCGGTCCTACCGAGTTGCATGTCGGTCCCACCGAAAACCCTAACGATCACTAGCTTTGCTGAATCGGTCTGACCGAGTTTAATCATTCGGTCCCACCGAGTTTGGAAAGTTATGTGTAACGGTTAGATTTTGTGTGGAGGCTACATATACCCCTCCTCCTCCTCTTCATTCGTGGAGAGAGCCATCAGAACAAACCTACACTTCCAACCTATATTTTCTGAGAGAGAACCACCTACACTTGTGTTGAGACCAAGATATTCCATTCCTACCATATGAATCTTGATCTCTAGCCTTCCTAAGTTGCTTTCCACTCAAATCTTATTTCCACCAAATCCATATCCTGTGAGAGAGAGTTGAGTGTTGGGGAGACTACCATTTGAAGCACAAGAGCAAGGAGTTCATCATCAACACACCATTTGTTACTTCTTGGAGAGTGGTGTCTCCTAGATTGGCTAGGTGTCACTTGGGAGCCTCTGACAAGATTGTGGAGTTGAACCAAGGAGTTTGTAAGGGCAAGGAGATCGCCTACTTCGTGAAGATCTATCGCTAGTGAGGCAAGTCCTTCATGGGCGATGGCCATGGTGGGATAGACAAGGTTGCTTCTTCGTGGACCCTTCGTGGGTGGAGCCCTCTGTGGACTCGCGCAACCATTACCCTTCGTGGGTTGAAGTCTCCATCAACGTGGATGTATGATAGCAACACCTATTGGAACCACGACAAAAACATCTGTGTCTCCAATTGTGTTTGAATCCTCCAAACCCTTCCCTTTACATTCTTGCAAGTTACATGCTTTACTTGCCGCTGCTCATATACTCTATGCATGCTTGCTTGAATTGTGTTAAGATTGCTTGACTTGTCCAAAGTTGCTAAAATCTGCCAAGAACTAAAATTGGGAAAAGGCTAGATTTTTATTTGGTCAAGTAGTCTAATCACCCCCCTATAGACATACTTTCGATCCTACAAGTGGTATCAGAGCCTTGGTCTCCATTTGCTTTGATTTCCATAGCTTTTGGTGATCATAGCCTTGGTTTCACAACCTAGGAGACTATGGCGTCTAGCGAGGGAAATTACCATCGTAGAGGTCCTTACTTTGATGGTACTAATTTTGCTAGTTGGAAGCATAAGATGAAAATGCATATTCTTGGACATAACCCCGCCGTTTGGGCTATTGTGTGTGTTGGCTTGCAAGGTGAATTCTTTGATGGGAGAGAACCGAACCGTGAAGCTACCACGGAAGAGTTGAAAATGCTACAATACAATGCTCAAGCTTGTGATATCCTCTTCAACGGATTGTGCCCCGAAGAATTCAACAAAATCAGCCGTCTTGAGAATGCAAAGGAAATTTGGGACACTTTGATTGATATGCACAAAGGTACCACCTCCGTCAAGGAATCCAAGTTGGATGTGCTTCAAAGTCAACTTGACAAGTTCAAAATGAAGGATGGTGAAGGTGTCGCTGAAATGTACTCTAGGCTTGCTCTTATCACAAATGAGATTGCCGGCTTAGGAAGTGAAGAGATGACCGACAAATTCATCATCAAGAAGATCCTAAGAGCCTTGGATGGAAAATATGATACCGTATGCACATTGATCCAAATGATTCCAAATTACAAAGATCTCAAGCCAATGGAAGTCATTGGAAGAATTGTTGCTCATGAGATGTCACTCAAGGATAATGAGGAGCTCCATAACAAGTCAAGTGGTGCTTACAAAGCCTCATGTGAAGCTCCCACATCATCAAGTGAGAAACAAACCTTCAATGAAGAATTGAGCCTAATGGTGAAGAACTTCAACAAGTTCTACAAGAATAGAAGCAAAGAGAGAAGTTCCAACTCAAGGTCCTACAATGACAAAAGATCTTCTAGTCGAGAGCGAAACTGCTACAATTGTGGAAGACCCAGACACTACTCCAATGAGTGTACAGCTCCCCACAAGAGAAGAGAAGATTCTCCCAAAAGAAGAAGTAGAAGAGAAGAATCACCATCAAGGGAGAGAAGGAGTAGGGATGATCGTTATGAACGAAGATCCTCCCGGAGAAGCAAGGATTCAGAAAGGAAGGACAAGTCATCAAGGAGCTACACAAAACAAAGACATCAAGCTCATGTTGGTGAATGGGTATCCGGCTCCAACTCCGATAGTCACTGCGAGAGAAGCTATCACTCTGACTCTGAATATACTCAAGATGAAGGTGTTGCCGGTCTAGCACTTGTGTCAACCAACTCCTACGACATATTTGATTCACCAAATGAAGGAATTGGAAGATGCTTCATGGCCAAAGGTCCAAAGGTATCACACGCCGAGTATGTTGATTTCAATAGTGATGAAGATGACTTGTTAGGCGATGATGATTTACTTGTTGACAACTCTAGTGATGAATACTATGATGAAACATCAATTAATCATGCTAATCAAGATGAAACGAATGACAATGATAAGGAGAAGATTGAGTCTCTTACTAAAGAATTAGACACTCTTAATTAGCTCATGAAACTATCTTAGAAGATCATCAAGAACTTTTAAGGACTCATGAGAAATTATGTCTTGAGAAGCTCAATCTTGAGCAAGAGCATGAGTTCTTAAAGGCAATCAATGATGATCTTTGCAAGAAAAGTTCTTCTTACATTGCCAAGCGTTTACTCTTATCCACTTACATGCCTCAATTCAAGTCTAGTAATAAGAACAAGAAGGATTCTTCCTCTAGTAGTAACAATAATCATGCTAAATCCAATGTTGTTGCTTCTAGTAGTTCTCTTTATTCCACTAATGATTCTCTTAGCCAAGTTACACTTGAGCAAGAAAATAGCTTATTGAAGGGAATCATAGAGAAAGGTGTTTACAAGAGCCTTGCCGGGAGTAAGCAATTCGAAGAAATTGTATGCAAGCAAGGAAGGCACCAGAAGAATCAAGGTATTGGTTTTGAACGAAAGTTCAATGCCAATTGAGTTGAGTGGGAACGAAGTTTGTTCCTCAAAAAGAGAAGTATGATCCTACTTCTTTCAAAGGGACACAAGCTCAAGATGATCTTCCACCACAAGACCACAAGCAAAAAGGCAAGGACAAGCTTCAAGGGGAAATTGATGCATTTGAAGAAGCTCCTAAGGCCTTGGTGAAGTGGGTTCCCAAGACTACATCAAGTTCCACTTCATCAAGTAAAACTACAACTCCGAGGATTCCCATCAAGATGGTGTGGATCCCGAAGAAGAAGAACTAGAGAGTTCTTGAGGGTGACTCCGCCAACATACTTCACTCTTATCATTTTGGCAAGAACAAGTGCAATCAACTTCCACATCTTGCACTAGTTCAAGGAGTCACAAACCCTCTTGTTGGTAAGACAAGGGACAAGGTAACCTAATGCTTTCATGGACATCATCTTGTGTGTGCATCACTCTATGTCTATGGATATCCTTGTTTGTTCCTTGTGGGAATAACCCGTGTAGGTATTGAAAGTGCAATTCACTCCAAAGGATAGCTCCGAATGATCTACATCAACTTAGAGCATCCACATCTTCAACACCTACATGAAGTCATCATCGACAAAACCCAAGGTTAGTTCATCCCTCTTAGGGGGGATCTCACATCTAGGGGGAGCTTTGCTCTAACAATTGAGTTAAAGCAACTCTAATGGTGTGAACACAACAACGCTTTATGTAAAAGTGGTAACCACACTTGTGCTTAAATGATGAGTATGACCTATGATCAAATGTTCTCATTTGACTCCTAACTCAATATACTCATATATAGATGACCTAGTCATCGCCAATTGCTTGATAGATGCTAGAATTGTTTGTGCATGCTTTGCCACATATTTCATTTGTCATTTTATTGTGTGAGCATGTTGGTTGCATAATTTACTCATTCGAGGACATCCACTTGTTGTTTTGATTGGTTGGTTTCTTTTTCTCTTGCCAAGTGGATGGACAAGAATGCCTAAGAACCTTCTCTAGCTATGTATGCTTTTCTCGTCTCAAACTCTATTCATGCTGCATCACAAAGTTTGATCAAGTCAGATTCGAACCACTCTGTGCGAGGAGCACTCGGAGTCCCCGATTCGTCATAGACTTAAACTTCCAAAACTTCTTTGTGTGTTTCGGTCTGACCGATTCATCCATTTTGGTCATACCGAGATCACTAAGTCGATCTAGGTTTTCAATCTCGATGCAACCGATTTGAACTTTTCGGTCACACCGAGTTTCAGTAACTGCTTGCAGTTATGAATCTCGGTGCCACCGAGTTGTTCCACTTGGTCACACCGACAGGGTCAGGCTATATATATCCACGGGTCAAATTTTGGAAAACTTTCCGAACCTCCTCGCCCGCGCTTAGCCTGGTCTGCCTCCCTGGGTCTCCGGATCATCCTCCTCGTCGCCAACCGCCTCCTGTCACTGGTCGCCGCCGCCACCAATGAGATTGTCTCCGCCGTTGCCGTCGTAGCAAGTTCATCGCCGAACTAGGGTATGGACTTGAACTTTGTGCTGTTCTAAATCCGATTCCCTAGCACATTGCTTTGCCATGTATCTTGCCACGATTGAGATCAATCTATCCATCGAAAACACTATCTAGTTTAGTCGTGAATTGAAAATTTAGGGTTAGGTTTCCGCCGAAACCATCTCGGACCGACCGAGTTGATGAAATCGGTTCCACCGATTTGGCTCAGGCCATTGCACATGTGATTCTCGGTCTGACCGAGAATTGCAAATCGGTGTGACCGAGTTCAGCACTTTGTGAAACCCTAGCAGTCTCGGTGCCACCAAACTGTGACTCGGTCTGACTGAGTTCACTAGTTTAGGTTCCGAAAGCTGCTTCTGTATCACCGAGTTTGCAAATCGGTAGATCTGAAATGCTTTTTGTGGAAAACTAAAACTAAGTTTTTCACTCATTATTTTGCAAAAACCTTTGTACTTTGTGATGCTCATCCACTCTACCTCATCTATAATCTATTCACAGGGTCTGCTGTCAGTGTTTGCATCATGTCAGATCAGAGTGACAGTCAGAACAAGTCTGAGGAATAGGTTCACATGAGTGAGGGCAGTAGTCCCTCTAGCAGCTTAGATGATGGAAGCAGGAGCACAACCAGCAACCTGCCAAAGGCTGCCACAAGGGCCAGCAAGAAAAGAACCTTAGAGTCAGAGGATGAGGACTATGTGGCCGAGGAAGAAGAAGCCACCTCAAAAAGGAAAGTCCTGAAAAAGGAATATGGCACAGTTGCTGCCACCAAGCCAGGGATGAAGAAAAAGGTTCCTGCCAAGAGAGCTCCAATGTCTAAAGCCAGAACATCTACTCAAGAGACTTTGGGATGTGCACCCAAAGAGCAGGTTGTGGGAGAAAAGAAAAGGAAGGAAAGGGTCAAGAAGACCACTGCCAGAGTGCATGGGAGATCTTCAATCATGAAAGACTCTGAAGAAGAGGAAGAGGAAGAGGATGCAGCACCAGCACCCAAAGCTCAAAAGCTTATGGGAGATGCCATAAGATCAAGGGCTGCTCCATCTAAGCCCAAAGGAACTTCTAAGCCAGCTGCTCCAAAACCCAAAACTGCACCCAAGAGGAGCACCAGCAAAGAAGAACAAGGCCCCAATGCCTGAAGCTGCAATGGAAGAAGAAGATGATTCTGTTGTCTTGAGGAAATTGAAGCCAAAATTCCAAATCACAATGATGCTCATCCAGTTGCAGAGAACATGAAAGTCAGGAAGGACTCTAGTCTAAGGCTATGGAGAGAGTCTAATCCATATGCCACTAGGAGAAGGACTGTTGTGGACTACAGGTTCCATACAAAGGAATAACAGGACTTCTATGAGACCATCTTGCTTGACAAGAAGCCCATAGTGTGTGACATGAGATGGGTCGATTGGACATTCATTGAGGAAAACGAGGATCACTTCCCTAGTGTATATGAGAGCTTCAAGGCTTGTGGAGTTGATGAGTTTGTGGCTCAGAAGCTCACAAAATGGAATGATGAGCTCATCATGAAGTTCTACTCCACAGCTCACTTCTATCCAGATGGAAGGATTGTCCGGATGTCTGAAGGCACTAGGTACCAGTCAATGGTTGCTGAATGGGCAAAATTGATCAATGCTCCAGAAGAGAGTGAGGATGACTTGGATGTCTATGCCAAGAAGAAGAAGGATCACAACACCATGGCACACATGTACAAGGAGATCCCAGATGCTGCTCTTGAGACACAAGTTTGGATCTGTACATTACCTTCTGTCAGGCTTGCCAACTATCAACTGGATCCTCAGGCACACTCTCTTGCCAAAGTCAGGAGATCACAAGATGATCAGAGGCCATGAAATTAATTTGCTTCACATCTTTGATGTCCCACAGAAGTTCAAAGTCATGAGCCTAATAGTGGAAACCATAAAGAGGACAGCTGCAGATCAGAAGAGGAGTTGTGGGTATGCCCCATAGATCTAGGAGCTGATTAACTCCAAGATGGGCACTGTCACATATCTGCTGGACAAGGAGCACCTGCCCATCTACCCAGAATTTGAGGACAACACTGTGGTGACGGATGAAAATGAACCATCTTCTGTGCACGCACAAGCCAAGAAGGAGAAGGCAAAGGCTGAAAAGGCTGCAAGGATGCCAACTACTGAAGAAGCATCTCAGTATCTTCTGAAGATCAAGCAAGATCAGCTTGGCTACTTGATTGCCTGCACTCTAAGGATTGAGAAGGGACTAGACACCCTGACTCAAAACCAGGAGAGCTTGGAGAGGATCGTGGAGCAGAAGTTCTATGACTTAGATGTGAAGGTCACTGAGATCCAGTCAGTCGTTGAGAAACTTCAGGATGAAGTGCAGGAGAAGAAGGGCAAGACAACCACTGATGCTTTTGCTAGAGTGCCCAGAGGTCAGAGGTCTGCTGTAGTGCTTATTCCAGACACCAGAGCTACTTCATCTGCACCAGCTACAGCTTCAGTGCCACCGGCTCCAGCACCTACTCCACCAGCTCCATCTACATCGAATGATGCCTTCGTCCTTGGAGTTCTGTCTACACCACCACCTAAAGACCAAGCCTGAGTGTCGATTTAGCACTATGAATTTTTATGAACTTTTTGGTAATTGTTGCCAAAGGGGGGGAAATGTATAGATCATAGGCTTTGAGAGAGAGTGTTGCTTTTTATTGTCTCTTTTTGTTTGGTGGTTAAACTTCGTTTATTTGCTTGGTTGAGATACTTTATACTCTGTACTTGCTTGGATGATCATGTGTTTGATCATATGCTACCTTAATGCTTGTTGGATGACATTATCCTTTTTATATTCCATATGATCATTCACTTTGCTTGGTGATGAGTGCATGTATTTTAATTAATATCATTTTGAGCGCTCCACCAAGATGTATGTGACATGGAAGAGTAAGCCATGATCCTAACTCTTTGTGCATTTGCAGTCCAAAGAAAATCTTAAACTATGCACAAATTTAGGGGGAGCTCTTGCTTTTCACATACTTCTCAAAGCGACAATGTTTTCACTCTTATTATCATTTTTCAAAGCTTTGATCTATATGTTGTCATCAATTACCAAAAAGGGGGAGATTGAAAGTGCAACTATCCCTAGGTGGTTTTGGTAATTCCTAATAACATATAGCTCATTGAGCTAATGCTATTTCAAGATTAATATCCCAGGAAAGCTCAATGATTGGCATGGCATGGATGAGAAAAGTGGACCCCTCATAATGCTAAGGACAAAGGATTGGCTCAAGCTCAAAGCTCAAGAGTCTACATTTTCTATTTTAGTGATCCAAGATCACATTGAGTCTATAGGAAAAGCCAATACTATCAAGGAGGGATGAGGTGTTGCTTAATGAGGTTCTTGCTCAAAATGCTTAGTGATATGCTCCAAAACCCTCAACTACTTTCTCACATCCACATATGACCTAAACCAAAAGTCAAACTCGGCCCCACCGATTCTTTCTATCCGGCGCCACCGAATTTCAAATGTCATAGCCACTGCCACAAACCCTAGGCAAATGGTCTCACCGATAGGGATCTCGGTCTCACCGAGATGGGGTTGTAATCTCTCTGTTTCCCTTCATAACATTTCGGTCTCGCCGAGATGAGCGATCGGTCCCACCGAGATTGCAATGTAAACTCTATGTTTTCCCTTCGTAATGTTTTGGTCTCACCAAAATGAGCGATCGGTCCCACCGAGTTTACCTGACCAACTCTCTGGTTAGCTTATTACCAAAATCGGTCTCACCGAGTTTGTGTAATCGGTCTCACCGAGATTACGTTATGCCCTAACCCTAATCATATCGGTCCTACCGAGTTGCATGTCGGTCCCACCGAAAACCCTAACTGTCACTAGCTTTGCTGAATCGGTCTGACCGAGTTTAATCATTCGGTCCCACCGAGTTTGGAAAGTTATGTGTAATGGTTAGATTTTGTGTGGAGGCTATATATACCCCTCCACCTCCTATTCATTCATGGAGAGAGCCATCAGAACAAACCTACACTTCCAACCTATATTTTCTGAGAGAGAACCACCTACACTTGTGTTGAGACCAAGATATTCCATTCCTACCATATGAATCTTGATCTCTAGCCTTCCCCAAGTTGCTTTCCACTCAAATCTTCTTTCCACCAAATCCATATCCTGTGAGAGAGAGTTGAGTGTTGGGGTGACTATCATTTGAAGCACAAGAGCAAGGAGTTCATCATCAACACACCATTTGTTACTTCTTCGAGAGTGGTGTCTCCTAGATTGGCTAGGTGTCACTTGGGAGCCTCCGACGAGATTGTGGAGTTGAACCAAGGAGTTTGTAAGGGCAAGGAGATCGCCTACTTCGTGAAGATCTACCGCTAGTGAGGCAAGTCCTTCGTGGGCGATGGCCATGGTGGGATAGACAAGGTTGCTTCTTCGTGGACCCTTCGTGGGTGGAGCCCTCCATGGACTCGTGCAACCGCTACCCTTCATGGGTTGAAGTCTCCATCAACGTGGATGTACGATAGCACCACCTATCGGAAACATGACAAAAACATCAGTGTCTCCAATTCCGTTTGAATCCTCCAAACCCTTCCATTTACATTTTTGCAAGTTACATGCTTTACTTTCCGCTGCTCATATACTCTATGCATGCTTGCTTGAATTGTGTTAAGATTGCTTGACTTGTCCAAAGTTGCTAAAATCTGCCAAGAACTAAAATTGGGAAAAGGCTAGATTTTTATTTGGTCAAGTAGTCTAATCACCCCCCCCCCTCTAGACATACTTTCGATCCTACACATCGCCGCCATGGGGGTCGCTACAGACTATGATCAGATTGGGCTTAAACCCAATCAGGGAGAAATCAAATCTCCGCCGATCACCCATCAAATTGCGGTTGTAGAGGAGCAAAACAACAATTCTTCCCCTATGTTGAAGACACACTATGGTCGGGTTTCTGAAGAGCCAGATACCCATCTGCGGAACGACACACCCATTCCTCCGAACCTGGAATTGGGCGTTGGGCCCAGAAAATTGTTTGACATCCTGGAGCCCGAACTAATAAGCCCAGAAGTTTTTCAAGCTCCGGACTCCAAGTTGGGTCAGGGTTCAGATTTAAAGCCACCCACCCACCACAAGCAATATTCGCCAAGCAATTTCGGCCCGCCGGATATATGCAACCTCATGTACGTACGACAGTAGTCTCTGGAAATAGTCCATCACTTTTGGGCCAGATTCCTCCTTGTCAAAGACAAGATTAAAGATTGCCGTGGCGAAGATGTGATTTCAGTATTCTGCAATAATTGCATGGACGGAGGAATCCTCAATGCCATCAACCGCCGTCGTGTATCACACTTTGCTGACTTGGAAACCATAGTACAGAAGTACTACGCAATGGAAAGTGCCTGGAAAACTCAGACAACTCGCTAGGAACCACCGGTCTCCACTCAACTCCTCTGGCGAGCAAAAAGGATGCACCCTCGCGGGGCACCCGACCCCATAGTAAAGAAAAACTAAGCCCATTAAGGGACGCAGAACCGTTCTTGAGGGATGGCTTGATAGGCCATGCAAAATACACACGACACCAGATACCGTACTAACCCACAACCTTAGAGAATGTTGGA
Organism: Triticum aestivum; assembly: GCF_018294505.1. NCBI lineage: Eukaryota > Viridiplantae > Streptophyta > Magnoliopsida > Poales > Poaceae > Triticum > Triticum aestivum. The sequence goes on along the minus strand of NC_057806.1, from coordinate 258,287,658 downwards.
TACTCCGACAAGTGGCCAAGAGCGGCGAGGATATCCTCACCAAAAACACCTCAGAGCAACACCCCCGGAGGACGATGACCTCAGAGTATTGACGGTCTTCGAGACTTTCACATCAAACAATCGGCGCAAGAGGGCACTCCACGACCTCACCGAAGTCTGCCAAGTTGCAACTATAAACCCTTGGAACGACACGGCCATAACTTTCAACGCCAGTGACGAACCAAAATTCTGGTCAGTCCGGGCACCCGCCCCCTTGGTCCTCAATCCAATTGTGGATGGCTTTCGGCTCACTAAAGTGCTCATGGACGACGGCAGCGGACTAAACCTCATCTATGAGGACACACTAAAAATGGAAATAGACAGGAGCCGCATCGAGCAAAGTAATACGACCGTCCGGGGAATCATTCCCAGCCGGGAGGCGCGTTGCGCGGGGAAAATTACACTCGACATGGTATTTTCGGCACGCCGGAGAACTATCGGTCCGAAGCTATACCTCATTACGGGTATATGAAGCTCAAGATGCCCGAGCCCAACGGTATTATCACTCTCGCTAGTGATTCGGACATATCCCTCCACGCCAAAAACAAAACCGCATCCCTGGCCCTCGAGGCACTGTCCAAGGCCCTCGCGGCCGAAGAGTTAATCGCACTACGCTCTACGGTGGACAGGGATGACGTAATCCTTGATAAGTGTCCCAAATCCACCTCCTTTAAACCAGCAAACGAAATAGTCAAATTTCAAGTCCACCCGAGGACCCTAAGAAGACAACTTCCATCGGGGCATAGCTGGACCCAACGGTTGATGCCGCACTAAGAGCGTTCCTGCGCGTGAACTGGGACATATTCGCCTAGCACCCTTCTGATATGCTAGGAATCCCAAGCAGGTTGGCCGAACAGAGCCTCAATATATTGAAGGGATATAATCCGGTCAAGCAAACACTGCAGCGCTTTTCCGAATCCAAACGACAAGCTATGGGGCAGGAGCTAGCGAAGTTAATTGAGGTCGGATTCATCCGAGAAATAAAACACCCGGACTGGCTAGCAAACCTGGTGATGGTGCCTAAGAAGGATAAATCCTGGCGCCTATTCGTCGATTTCAAAGACCTCAATAAGGCTTGCCCTAAGGATCCCTTCCCCCTCCCCGCATCGATCAGATTATTGATGCTACGGCAGGACACGACTCACTGTGTTTCTACGATGCATACTCCGGATACCATCAAATCAAAATGAAGGAGTCCGATCAAGCCGCAATGGCATTCATTACCCCCATACGGGCCTTTCTGCTTCAACAATATGCCCTTTGCGCTTAAAAACGCCGGCGCCACCTACCAACGCATGATTCAAACATGCCTGTAAAAACAAATCAGCAAGACAGTTGAAGCATATCTGGACAACGTCGTCATCAAGACTAAACACGTCGAGTCATTAATAGACGACCTGCGTCTCACATTCGACAACCTTCGGACATATGACATCAAGTTCAATCCGGAAAAGTGTGTTTTCGGCGTTCCCGCTGGAAAACTGATGGGCTTCATCGTTTCCAATAGAGGAATTGAGGCAAATCCAGCCAAAATCCGAGCTTTGTCACAATTGGCTACACCAACAGACCTTAAACAGGTCCAAAAACTAGCCGGATGCATGGCAGCTTTAAGCCGCTTTGTCTCCAGACTAGGAGAAAAAGCATTGCCACTTTATCGCGTTCTCCGATGCACCGACCACTTCAAGTGGACGGATGCGGCAACGACCAGACTGGAAGAAATAAAGGCTCTTTTAGTGAGCAACCCAATCCTGGCCGCACCGAACGTCGGTGAACCGATGTTATTATACATCTCTACAACACACCACGTGGTGAGCACAGTGCTCGTCGTTGAGCGAAAGGAGGAGGGACACAAGTTCCCACTTCAGAAACCGGTATACTACGTATACACCGTCCTCACACCATGCAAATCATGGTACCCTCATTACCAAAAGATAGCATATGCGATCTTCATGGCATCCCGGAAGCTACGACATTACTTCCAAGAGTGCTTGATCACGGTGGCTTCCGAAGTACCACTCAATGACATAATAAACAACCGCGATGCTACGGGATGGATTGCCAAGTGGGCCATTGAGCTCCTGCCATTCAACATAACATACAAACCACGCCGAGCCATTAAATCCCAAGTATTGGACGACTTCATCGCCGAATGGACAGAGGCCGAACTCCCTAAAGAGTACGGTACATACTCCAACTGGGTCATGCACTTCGATGGCTCTAAAATGTTTGCCGGCTTAGGAGCGGTCGTCATCTTAACATCCCCCATGGGAGACACAGTCCAGTACGTACTCCAAATATTATACACAAACTCCAACAATTTAGCCGAATACGAGGCCTTATTGCACGGTCTTCGGATGGCTTCCTGCATGGGCATACAATGCCTGGAGGTGCGCGGGGATTCAAATCTCATGATATCTCAAATAAACGGGGACTTCGACCCCAAAGATCCGAAGATGGCGGCCTATCGTAATGCCATACTCAAAATATCAGCTTGGTTCGAGGGACTCGAGTTTCATCATGTGTCTCGAGAAAGTAATCAAGCAGCGGATGTCCTTGCTCGCATGGGTGCCAAGCGTGACCCCGTCCCACCTAACATCTTTCTGGAAAGGCTCTTCAAGCCATCCATGGTGTGACAGGACGAGAGCAGCAAAACCAGTCCGGAACCGATCATACCCCCAGATTTCGAACACAACACCGATATCATCGGGGGCTCAGCCACCGAAATAAACACCATCGGCCCATCTAATAATGGCAGTAATTGCCCCATGGACCGAACCCTTCTTAGACAACCTTAATAGGCGAGAGCTCCCTGAGGATTAGAATGAGGTTCGCTGCATTGTTCGGCGCTCGAAAGCCTACAAGTCCATGATGGAGAGCTCTACAATAAAAGCGCTACCGGAGTCCTTCAAAGATGTATCTCTGAAGAAAAGGGACGGCAGCTCCTGGCCGAAATCCATGCTGGTCTCGGCAGTCACCACGCCGCGGCTCGGGCCCTCATAAGTAAAGCCTTCCATATAGGTTTCTTTTGGCCAACGACCCGAGCAGATGCACAGGACCTTGTCCATCGTTGCGTCGGATGCCAGCTTTTCGCCAATCAAAGCCATATGCCACCTACCGCTCTACAAAAAATCCCCATTACTTGGCCTTTCGCGGTCTGGGGGCTTGATATGGTCGGACCCCTTAAAGGAGGAAGCCATAAGAAAAAATATCTGCTGGTCATGGTAGATAAATTCACCAAGTGGATAGAGGCCAAACCAGTTAAAACGGCCGAAGCCGGACCAGTGATAGACTTTATATCTGGTGTCGTGCACCGTTATGGTGTCCCACAGAGCATTATCACCGATAATGGCTCCAATTTTACAGCCGATGAAGTGAAAACCTGGTGTGCTAACTTGGGCATTAAGCTCGATTACGCCTCCGTCCATCACCCACAAACAAATAGTCAAGTCGAGCGAGCTAATGGTCTTATCATGAGCGACATTAAGCCTAGACTAGTATGGTCTTTGAAAGGATCAGACAAGCACTGGGTTGAGGAGCTCGAATCCGTACTCTGGGGGCTGCGGACCACGCCCAATCGCACTACCGGAAACACACCATTCTTCATGGTGTACATCGCACAGGCCGTTTTGCCCTGTGACATCATTCATGACTCACCTCGAGTGTGCATGTACGAAGAGAGAGAGAGGCCGAGCTTGATCGGCAGGATAGTCTAGATGCCCTGGAGGGGGAGCGTGACGTTGCAAAAGCCTGTTCTGCATTCCATCAACAACAGGCTCGCAGGTACCAAAGCAGAGAAGTGCGGGCCAAGACTTATAATGTTGGTGAACTTGTTCTACGCTTGCCAGAGAAGAAAAAGGACAAACTCAAGCCCAAGTGGGAGGGTCCCTTCATCATAGGTGAAGTTCTCACTGGAGGAGCATACCGCCTGCGTGATGCATCGGACAATCGCTTAGAGCCGAACCCGTGGAATGCTGCTAGACTCTGAAGATTTTATGCCTAGAGTCGTACTCTTTGTTCGTCTTCTTCTCCCTTTGTTTCCATTTTTGCTCTCTTTAATTTTTCTCTCTAGCTCTATAGCTCTTGTGCGGCCAAACCACACACCCATGATGCACACATCCTTAAATGTATACGCCCATAATATCTGGGGGCTTCTTTTATAGAAGCTTATTATTATTTTCCGAGCATCAAGCTCACCACATATGTGTCTTTTCTTCATATGTGCCTTTTCTTCGCCATTATGTGCACCGTTATGACTTAAGTTTTTGCCAAGCTAGGTTGCCTGGCTCCTGTGCTTATGCCCTACATTCCCATTTGTTCGGCTAGGGCATAAAGGGAGCACCTCTGCGATTGTTACAGCCGGGTCATCCAGACTTGTACCTCAGACTTGGTGAAGCTGAAAGCTAGCATTCTTAAGGGAATATTCGATCGGCGGACTAAAGACATTATACCCTAATTATAATGTGAACCCCTAGGTGTTACGTATACTGCGATTTTCAAGCATAGTTCGGGCGTGCATACTAAAGCATGTCCACCCAGGGAAAGGAACCCTTAACGGAACTATTCTCCCTGAAAGATGTTTCTTACAATCAACAAGGAATATAACATAGCTAGCCGGATACAACTTGTCTGTTCAAGCAACTATGACCCCTACGCCTGGTTTCCACACATACCCCGGGCTATGATGCCGATCCGGTATTCGGAAACACTCCGCACCTTCAGGTCCAGAGGTCGAAGTGAAAAGGTCGGCCATGACAATCGTTTTACAATCCGGCTAGGGACAAATATTGTCAATTGAAGTACATAGTCACTTAGACTCAAAAACTTCTTCCTCTATGTAGTCCAACAGGCTGTCTAGCTTACAATCCCGTTGGGAAAATTTGGTGGCTATCTTTACTTGGTCATATACCAAACTAACTGGAATTTCTTGACCATCTGACCCTCGAGGTCCGACCCGGGCCATATGATTCGGATCAAGCTTGGTGTACCGTGTTTTTACCATGTCCCAGGCCTCGCGCGCACCTTCTCGGCAGGCTGATATCTTCCATAAGAGAAAGCATTGCCGAGCCCCTTGGAATAGCTTTACAAGATCCTCCATACTTTCTGGAGGGGAGGCAGATGTCCACAAAGCTTTGGCAACGCTCCGCATTGCTTGCCGAGCTCGCTCGTGCACCTGGGACAGCTCTTGCAGTAGATCGGCTTGACCTCTGGACATTTCCTCTTCAGGACAGCCAGTCAGCATACCTTCAAACATAAATCTGTCAGCTCATTTTTTTCGCTGAATTATACGAAGGTAGGTTCAAAAGGATACTGAATATGCCGCCTCGTAGCCTCCTATTTTCCTTTACGGCGTCAGCTAGCTGGGCTTGTACATCTTTTAGATTTTCGCCCAGCAGGGTGTTGCAATCCTGCAGCTTGTTCTTATTATCCCTGGCTCGTGTCAGCGCATGTTTGCCTTTGGCATGTCACCTTTCGGCCTCTTGTTTACCCGCCTGCGCGGCTTTCAGTTCCTCTTTTAGTTGATCTGCGGATCCTGTCATCAGAAACGCAACAGTATTCACATTACGAGTACATCATTATACTTTTTCTGGATGACGGGGAATATTACCAGACGGTGCCTTCTTGGACTTCTCCAGTTTGGCGGTAACAACAGCTAGCTGAGACCGGCACTTTTCCAGCTCATGAGACAACATGTTGTTCTTCTCCATGAGTACCTTATTATACAATGATCCTTAAATCAGTTGTTTCAACTGTTTCAAGTCTCAGAGGCTACTGGTACATGATTACTAGATCTGTACAATGCGTACTTACCCACATATCTTTCAAATGCTGGTCAGTGGCTCTGGCAAGCCCATCCCGAGCAGCTCGGATGTATGCGTCAGCTGAGCTGAAGGCATAGAATGCCTCTTTAGTAAAATTAGGGTCACGAAGAACGGCCCTCCGGCACCAATGATTCATGGCGCTCTCCACTTCAGAGTTCGTGACTGATACATTATCTGAATCCTCTGGAGGAGGACAATCCGGCATCACTCCTATGTCAGCCCCCGCCCTAGAGGCAGGGTCTGGAACCTGAATGGTGGAGGCGCGACCGGCAGGATCCCCAGACATAGTCCGGCGAACACTCTTCCTGATAAAACATAGCGGACAATGTAATGGTTCGATGTGACTGCCAGAGGGCATATTTAAAGCCGTACCTCTTTGATGAAGGCTCGGCTGTGTTGTCATTTGCCTTCCTCTTTGAAGACCCGCCCAACATAGGAGCCGCTCTCTTATGAGAAGGCTCTGGTGTGGCATGACGCACCGAGCGCCTCCCCTTTGGAGCACGAGACAGTGCGGTGGGTGAGGCATAACGAGGAAGCTCTTTCGGAGGAGGTGTCTCCTGGTTACTTACATGTGATGCAGCAAGGAGGCCAGGATAATCGGCAACGATGGGCACTTCTGTGCCGTCATAGCTTGCCTGGTAGAAGACACCCTCTTTGAGTTCTACAAATATGTCCGGATCCTCTTCAAATCCGGGATTGAGGTCCCGGTTATGGTCCTTTGGCTAAGGAGCGAGACTATAAATCTCCCAATAGCCTTCTGCCATTCCTATTAGAATGGACAGGTAGATGTCAATTAAACATGACTCGGGGAAAGGATTGAGTAAGGAGGTGGGATTAAAACTAACCCAGCTAGGGGGATTGTACATAGAGAATCCCTCTTGGCATTTGAGATGAGTAAACTCCTCTTTTCCCCCTTTATACAGATTGGACAACATTGTGGCCAGGGCGGCAGGGGTATTGATGAGGACATCAATACCATTGTTACACCCACAGCCCCTACTATTACATATACTGGACCAATTACTAGAGCTCGCGCACGCCAATTAAATTACCAGGTACTTTCGTTTCTTGGTAATGATTCTAATGTTCATGAGATTATGATGCTGCCTAAATTGGATACATTTGTTTTGCTTAAAAATGAAGGGCCTAGCTTGGAGAAGGATGAACATTGGAGCAAGAACACGCATGGAGTTGATGGCATGCGCAAGGGGATCAAGAACAGAGTTACAAGTGGTGATTTCAGGACTTTGAAGCCGCCATAAGGAGTGCATGAAGCCTTGGACGAAATATACAAGATGCCACTTCATAATATTCGTCCATAGGCTATTCTAGGTGCTGCGTCACCTTATTAATGGGCCAGGCCCATGTAATTTCGAAATACTTAAGTATAGGCTATTTTTAGAGTCCGTATGTGTGGGGAAACAAGAGTTAGGGTTGGTTTCGGACCCCACCCTCAAGGGCCACGAAATTCCCCCCTCTTCCTCCATATATACAGCCCTTAGGGCGTCGTTTAGACTTTGGGTTTTGTTTAGATTAAAAGTTCGCCATGGCTGCAACTTCGCGTACTTCGTTTGTGTCCAACGACCAGACCAAGACGTCACAGAACCCCACCTTGATCAATAAAGCTTTCATCTTATATTCGCAATATCCCGATTGCAATCTCAGTTTCTTGCTTGTTCTTCGTTTGCTCACAGGAAACAAACCCTCGTGGTCAGGTTGATCGTGCTCCGACATGGTCAATAACCCTCGGAAGTTGGTTTAGCGATTGCTAAGGCGCGACGTCTCGCACGTTCGTAGTCGGATCGTCAAGGTCGACTCCCACAGAAAACGATAGCCACCATCTCATCGAAACATCGGGACACCTTAGCCTCTATCAAGTGGTATCAGATTTCCAGGTTGCTCGGTGAGATTTTATAGTTTTTCGTAGATTAGATCGAGTCTGTTCTTCATACCTACAGTCCACGAAAAAGCCACAAAAAAAATTAGGGTTAGTTCATCATATCCGAACCAATCTGAGCCTTTGCATAATCTTTTTAGGGTTTTTGCTTTGTTGAATTTGTGGTTGCATCGTCGTGTCAAGGTGCTAGTCTTAGAGTCTAGTCTTTTAGAGTTTCGAGTTCTGGTCATAAGTTGTCACGCCGCCGCCGCACCATCATCATCTCCCATCTACCACTTTTGCTTATCCGCCACCGCTCTGAATCCATATCCATATACCACCACCAATCCGTATCCATATACCACCACCAATCTCTATCCATATACCACCACCGCTACCATATACCACCACCGCTGCCATATACCACAACCATATATCCACCACCAATCTGAGTAGTTCTCATATTAGGTTTGTTCTTGAGATCAATCTAAATTCCGATTCATGTTTCCTTGCCTGCGTAGGTCTCGAAAAAAAAAAGAGTCTGGAGACCCCCGGGCAGTTTTTAGGCCAAAATTTTCCCGGGCAATTTTTTTTCCCTATCCTATTTTTAGGCTTTTCTGAGTCTTTTGAGCCATGTGCCATCATAGTGATTTTTCGTCGCACTTTTTCGTCGTCGCTGCCCTGATTTCCGGAAAAAAAAGTGAAAAAAAATTCCGTGCCCATCCTATCAGTTTGACGAGGGAAGAGTTTTGAGACACTCGCCATTATAGTGATTTTTCGCAAAAAAAAGAGGAGCGCAAAAAAAAAGGAGCGCAAAAAAAGAGCGAAAAAAAGAGAGTTCCAGAGTGTGCTTTTCCCTTATTTACGTGCAGCGCCGTGATTTTGTTAGTGTTCTAGGCTCGCGTCTCTAGCACGGTCTAGCCTAGGACCAGCACAGTACCGTCGTTGAGCGTTTATTCAACTTTGCATCTCTGAATTGATTATTGCTGACCCTTTTTGCTACCATACTATAAGCCTTCCCAGCTCCACATACATCTATGTCGTGCATTTGACTCTCCCTGGCAATCGCTCTATCCAAGCTTTTGAGAGTTTTGACTATAACGGTTGCCGATCAACGCCTACTGCTGGGTAAGAACTAGTAAGAATTTGAGATTTGCTTGACGGATTTGTGACACCCGCCACCACCACCACTTGTTAGTAGTCTGTAGGATCATATTCTTGTGTGTTTCTATTGCTGCTAACCATGCCACGATCACAAGCCGACGAGACTGACTGGGAGAACTTGACGAACAAGGAGCTTCATGATACGTTTCAGCAAATGATGAGTGGACAGGTGCAAGATGTGATAAACAGATTTGAAGAGGCCATGGAGAAGATAGATGGCATGGAGACGACGTTTGAAACAAAGCTCGATAACAAGTTTGTTGAATTGCTTTCGCGTTTTCCACCACCACCACCGGTTGCTCCTGCCGCACCTCTGCAACAACAGCAACAACACCGACTACCTCCACGTCGGGAAACAGCCCTCCGCCGAGCAAGCCGTGTCCCTCTTCAGTCGGGCCAAACTGCTGGTGCTGCTATTGATACTTCTGTGGCTCCTACTGCTGATGTGGAGGAGGATGATTATGTGGGAAATTATGAGGATGAGGTTGATCAAAATCAGAACTATGTGCCACCACCAGCACAGCAACCACCAGGTCGTCCACATGCAAATAATGGCAATGGTAGGGCTCACCCTCAGGTACGAGATCATGACCATCTCCCTAAACTAAAATTGAATATTCCACCATTTGAGGGTAGATATGTTCCTGATATATATCTTACTTGGGAGTTAGAAACTGAACAATGATTTACATGTTTACAATATCCCGAGAAGAGACGTGTTCCTGCTGCTGTTTGTGCATTCACTAGTTTTGCATGTGTTTGGTGGTCTGAGCATTGTAGATTATATCCTATTCCGGCTACTTGGGCTGCTTTGAAAACTGCTATGCATACTCGTTGGGTTCCACCATATTATCAATGTGAATTACTTCAAAAATTGCAGCGCTTAAGACAGGGGAAAAATTCTGTAGAAGAATATTATCAGGAATTACAAACTGGCATGATTAGATGTGGTATTATTGAGGAGAATGAAGCTATGCTTGCACGTTTTATGGGTGGATTAAATAGAGAGATTCAGACGATTCTAGAGTATAAGGAGTATACTAATATCACTCGTTTATTCCATCTTGCTTGTAAAGCTGAACGTGAAGTGCAGGATCGACAAGCATTAGCGTGGACTAACTTTTCTGCAGGTCGACCTTCATCATGGACACCACGTGCATCATCTACTTCCACACGTTCTGCTACACCGGCGCCTCCGTCGGCTGCCACCTCCAACCGTGATACAATAAAGCAGGCACAATCACCACTATCTGCCAGAGCACACCTTCTGTGCCTGCAAAGAGCTCTTCTTCATCCATGGCATCAACAGGGCAAACACATGATATTATTTGTCGATGTTGCAAGGGTGGAGGTCATTATGCGAGAGAATGCCCATCTAAGCGTGTGATGATTGTTACTGAGGATGGTGGGTATGAGTCCGCTAGTGACTATGATGAGGAGACTTTGGCTCTTATTACACGTGACGAACACGGTGGACACGATTCTGATCACGAGACGCAATACATGGCTCCTGAAGATGCTGACAGGTATGAATGTTTAGTTGCTCAACGTGTTTTGAGTGTGCAGGTTACACAAGCTGAGCAAAATCAGAGGCATAATTTGTTCCATACAAAGGGAGTTGTGAAGGAACGTTCTGTTCGCGTGATCATAGATGGAGGGAGCTACAATAACTTGGCTAGCATGGAGATGGTGGAGAAGCTATCTCTCACCACAAGACCACATCCACATCCTTACTACATCCAATGGTTCAACAACAGCGGCAAGGTTAAGGTAACATGTACTATTCGTGTGCATTTTAGTATCTCTACATATGCTGATTATGTTGATTGTGATGTGGTACCTATGCAAGCATGTTCCTTATTACTTGGTAGACCATGGCAATTTGATAAAAATTCAGTACACCATGGTAGAAACAATCAGTACACTCTTGTTCATAACGATAAAAATATTACTTTGCTTCCTATGACTCCTGATTCCATTTTGAAAGATGATATTAATAGAGCTAATAAAGCAAAACAGGAGACAAATAAGAGTGAAAATCAGATTGTGGCAAAAGAATTTGAGCACCAAATGAAGCCTAATAATAAACCATCTACTGTTGTTTCTGAAATTAAATTGAAAAGTGCATGTTTACTTGCCACCAAATCTGATATTGATGAGCTAGATTTTAGCAAATCTGTTTGCTATGCTTTTGTGTGCAAAGAGGCATTATTTTCATTCGAGGACGTGCCTTCCTCTTTGCCCCCTGCTGTCACTAACATTTTGAAGGAGTTCGCTGACGTCTTTCCACAAGACGTGCCACCAGGATTACCACCTATTCGAGGGATTGAGCATCAAATTGACTTAATTCCCGGTGCTTCGCTACCCAACCGTGCACCATACCGTACCAATCCAGAGGAGACGAAGGAGATTATGCATCAAGTACAAGAACTGCTCGACAAAGGTTATATACGCGAATCCCTTAGTCCTTGTGCTGTTCCTATCATTTTAGTGCCGAAAAAGGATGGTACGTCGCGTATGTGCGTTGATTGTAGAGGCATTAATAATATTACTATTTGTTATCGTCATCCTATTCCTAGGCTAGATGATATGCTTGATGAATTGAGTGGCTCTACAATATTCTCCAAAGTTGATTTGCGTAGTGGATACCATCAAATTCATATGAAATTGGGAGATGAATGGAAAACATCATTTAAAACTAAGCTTGGATTATATGAGTGGTTAGTCATGCCTTTTGGGTTAACTAATGCACCTAGTACTTTCATGAGGTTAATGAACGAAGTTTTACGTGCTTTCATTGGACGATTTGTGGTAGTTTACTTTGATGACATATTGATTTATAGCAAATCTTTGGAGGAACATTTGGAACATTTACGTGTTGTTTTTATTGCTCTACGTGATGCACGTTTGTTTGGAAACCTTGGAAAGTGCACCTTTTGCACTGACCGAGTATCTTTTCTTGGCTATGTTGTTACTCCATAGGGAATTGAAGTTGATAAAGCCAAGGTTGAAGCTATTGAGAGTTGGCCGCAGCCCAAAACGGTCACACAAGTGAGGAGTTTCCTTGGCCTCGCTGGTTTCTATAGGCGTTTTGTGAGAGATTTCAGCACCATTGCTGCACCTCTCAACGAGCTTACAAAGAAGGATGTGCCTTTTGTTTGGGGTACCGCACAGGAAGTGATAGAGGCGAGGGTGTCCCGTCTTTCGATGAGATGGTGGATTTCGCTTTGGTGGAAGTCGACTTTGACGATCCGACTACGAACGTGCGAGGACGTCGCGCCTTAGCAATCGCTAAACCAACTCCGAGAGGTTATTGACCACGCCGGAGCACGATCAACCTGACCACGAGGGTCTGTTTCCTGCGAGCAAACGAAGAACAAGCAAGAAACTAAGATTGCAATCTGGATATTGCGAATATAAGATGAAAGCTTTATTGATCAAGGTGGGGTTCTGTGACGCCTTTGTCTGGTCGTTGAACACAAACGAAGTGCGCGAAGTTGCAGCTATGGCGAACTTTTAATCTAAACAAAACCCAAAGTCTAAACGATGCCCTAAGGGCTGTATATATGGAGGAAGAGGGGGGAATTTCGTGGCCCTTGGTGGAGGGGTCCGAAATCAACCCTATCTCTTGTTTCCCCACACATACGGACTCTAAAAATAGCCTATACTTATGTATTTCGAAATTACATGGGCCTGGCCCAATAATAAGGTGACGCGGCACCTAAAATAGCCTCGGGACGAAATTTATGAAGTGGCATCTTGTATATTTCGTCCAAGGCTTCATGCACCCATTATGGTGGCTTCAAAGTCCTGAAATCATCACTTGTAACTCCGTTCTTGTTCCCCTTGCGCATGCCATCATCTCCATGCTTGTTCTTGCTCCAATGTTCATCCTTCTCCAAGCTAGGCCCTTCATTTGTAAGCAAAACAAATGTATCCAATTTAGGCAGCATCATATTCTCATGAACATTAGAATCATTACCAAGAAACGAAAGTACCTGGTAATTTAGTTGGCGTGCACGAGCTCTAGTAATTGGTCCAGTATGTATAGCAGCAGGGGCTGTGGGTGTAACAATTGTATTGATGTCCTCATCATCCTCCCCTTCTTGAAATGAAGTCGTCCTCGACGGAAGTTCATCTTCCTCACCCAAATAAGGCTTCAAATCTGCAATGTTAAAAGTGGGACTAACCCCAAAATCTGCAGGCAGCTCAAGTTTATATGCATTATCATTTATTTTCTCTAACACCTTAAAGGGACCATCAGCACGTGGCATTAGCTTTGATTTGCGCAAATCAGGAAATCTATCCTTACGCAAATGTAACCAAACAAGATCTCCAGGTGCAAACACAACATGTTTTCTACCCTTATCTCCAGCAAGTTTATATTTAGCATTCATACGCTCAATGTTTTCCTTAGTTAACTCATGCATTTTTAAAATTAATTCAGCACGTTGTTTAGCATCAAAATTAACCTTCTCCGAAGATGGAAGAGGCAACAAATCAATAGGTGCGCGAGGTAGGAAACCATACACAACTTCAAAAGGGCACATCTTAGTAGTAGAATGCAATGAACGATTATAAGCAAATTCAATATGAGGCAAGCATTCCTCCCACATTTTCTTATTATTCTTCAAAACAGCCCTAAGCATAGTAGACAACGTTCTATTGACTACTTCAGTTTGTCCATCAGTTTGGGGGTGACAAGTAGTACTAAAAAGCAATTTAGTCCCCAACTTAGCCCATAAACATCTCCAAAAGTGGCTAAGAAATTTAGTATCACGATCTGAAACACTAGTATTTGGCACACCATGCAAGCGAATAATTTCACGAAAGAACAAATCAGCAACATTAACAGCATCATCGCTTTTATGACATGGTATAAAGTGTGCCATTTTCGAGAATCTATCCACGACAACAAATATGCTATCCCTCCCCTTCTTTGTTCGAGGTAAACCTAAAACAAAGTCCATAGATATATCCTCCCAAGGAACACTAGGTACAGGCAAAGGCATATATAAACCATGAGGATTGAGTCGTGACTTAGCTTTTTGACATGTAGTGCATCGAGCAATAAAACACTCAACATCCCGTCTCATCTTTGGCCAAAAGAAATGTGTAGCAAGTACATCCTCCGTCTTCTTCACGCCAAAATGTCCCATTAATCCTCCTCCATGCGCTTCCTGCAACAACAAAAGACGAACGGAGCTAGCTGGAATGCATAGCTTGTTAGCACGAAACACAAATCCATCGTTAACGACAAACTTGTTCCACATTCTTCCTTCTTTACAATTCTGCATTACATCTTTAAAATCAGCATCATGCACATATTGATCTTTGATGGTCTCCAAACCAAATATTTTGAAGTCAAGTTGTGAAAGCATAGTATAGCGACGAGACAATGCATCAGCAATAACATTTTCTTTTCCCTTCTTGTGTTTAATGACATAAGGGAAAGTCTCAATGAATTCAACCCATTTAGCATGTCTACGATTCAGTTTAGCTTGACTTTTAATATGTTTCAAAGATTCATGATCAGAATGTATAACAAATTCTTTGGGCCATAAATAATGTTGCCATGTTTCTAAAGTCCGAACAAGAGCATATAATTCTTTATCATAAGTAGAATAATTCAGACTAGGCCCACTCAATTTTTCAGAAAAGTATGCAACAGGTTTGCCATCTTGTAATAACACACCTCCTAATCCAATTCCACTAGCATCACATTCAAGCTCGAAAGTCGTATTAAAATCAGGAAGTTGGAGTAAAGGAGCATGTGTCAACTTATCTTTCAATACCGTGAAGGCTTCTTCCTGTGCGGTACCCCAAACAAAAGGCACATCTTTCTTTGTAAGCTCATTGAGAGGTGCAGCAATGGTGCTGAAATCTCTCACAAAACGCCTATAGAATCCAGCGAGGCCAAGAAAACTCCTCACTTGTGTGACCGTTTTGGGCTGCGGCCAACTCTCAATAGCTTCAACCTTGGCTTTATCAACTTCAATTCCCTGTGGAGTAACAACATAGCCAAGAAAAGATACTCGGTCGGTGCAAAAGGTGCACTTCCCAAGGTTACCAAACAAACGTGCATCACGTAGAGCAATAAAAACAGCACGTAAATGTTCCAAATGTTCCTCCAAAGATCTGCTATAAATCAATATGTCATCAAAGTAAACTACCACAAATCGTCCAATGAAAGCACGTAAAACTTCGTTCATTAATCTCATGAAAGTACTAGGTGCATTAGTTAACCCAAAAGGCATGACTAACCACTCATATAATCCAAACTTAGTTTTAAATGCTGTTTTCCATTCATCTCCCAATTTCATACGAATTTGATGGTAGCCACTACGCAAATCAACTTTGGAGAATATTGTAGAGCCACTCAATTCATCAAGCATATCATCTAGCCTAGGAATAGGATGACGATAACGAATAGTAATATTATTAATGCCTCTACAATCAACACACATACGTGATGTACCATCCTTTTTCGGCACTAGAATAATAGGAACAACACAAGGACTAAGGGATTCGCGTATATAACCTTTGTCGAGAAGCTCTTGTACTTGACGCATAATCTCCTTCGTCTCCTCTGGATTGGTACGGTATGGTGCACGGTTTGGCAGTGAAGCACCGGGAATTAAGTCAATCTGATGCTCAATCCCTCGAATAGGCGGTAATCCCGGTGGCACGTCTTGTGGAAAGATGTCAGCGAACTCCTGCAAAATGTTAGTGACAGCAGGAGGCAAAGAGGAAGGCACGTCCTCGAATGAAAATAATGCCTCTTTGCACACAAAAGCATAGCAAACAAATTTGCTGAAATCTAGCTCATCAATATCAGATTTGGTGGCAAATAAACATGCACTTTTCAATTTAATTTCAGAAGCAACACTAGATGGTTTATTATTAGGCTTCATTTGTTGCTCAAATTCTTTTGCCACAATCTGATTTTCACTCTTATTCGTCTCCTGTTTTGCTTTATTAGCTCTATTAATATCATCTTTCAAAATGGAATCAGGAGTCATAGGAAGCAAAGTAATATTTTTATCCTTATGAACAAGAGTATAGTGATTGTTTCTACCATGGTGTACAGAATTTTTATCAAATTGCCATGGTCTACCAAGTAATAAGGAACATGCTTGCATAGGTACCACATCACAATCAACATAATCAGCATATGTAGAGATACTAAAATGCACACGAACAGTACGTGTTACCTTAACCTTGCCGCTGTTGTTGAACCATTGGATGTAGTAAGGATGTGGATGTGGTCTTGTGGTGAGAGAAAGCTTCTCCACCATCTCCATGCTAGCCAAGTTGTTGCAGCTCCCTCCGTCTATTATGACGCGCACAGAACGTTCCTTCACAACTCCCTTGGTATGGAACAAATTGTGCCTCTGATTTTGCTCAGCTTGTGTGACCTGCACACTCAAAACACGTTGAGCAACTAAACATTCATACCTGTCAGCGTCTTCAGGAGCCATGTATTGCGTCTCATGATCAGAATCATCTCCACCATGTTCTTCACGTGTAATAAGAGCCAAAGTCTCCTCATCATAGTCACTAGCGGACTCATATCCACCATCCGCGGTAGCAATCATCACACGCGGAGATTTGCATTCTCTCGCATAATGACCTCCTCCCTTACAACGACGACAAATAATATCACTTGTGTGCCCTGTTGATGCCATGGAAGAAGAAGAACGCTGTGCAGGCCCCGCAGGTGCGCTCTTGGCAGATAATGGTGGTTGTGCCTGTTTTCTTGTATCACGGCTGGAGATGGCACCGGATGGAGGTGCTGGTGCAGTTGAAGTAGAAGATGCACGTGGTGTCCATGATGAAGGTCGGCCTGCAGAAAAGTTAGTTCGCCCCAATGCTTGTCGATCCTGCACTTCACGTTCAGCTTTACAAGCAAGATGGAATAAACGAGTGATATTAGTATACTCCTTATAGTCTAGAATGGTCTGAATCTCTCTATTTAATCCACCCAGAAAACGTGCAAGCATAGCTTCATTCTCCTCAACAATACCACATCTAATCATGCCAGTTTGTAATTCCTGATAATATTCTTCTACAGAATTTTTCCCTTGTCTTAAACGCTGCAATTTTTGAAGCAATTCACGTTGATAATATGGTGGAACCCAACGCGTACGCATAGCAGTTTTCAAAGCAGCCCAAGTAGTTGGAATAGGATATAATCTACAATGTTCAGACCACCATACACATGCAAAACTAGTGAAAGCACAAACGGCAGCAGCAACTCGTCTCTCCTCAGGATATTGTAAACATGTAAATCGTTGTTCAGTTTCTAACTCCCAAGTAAGATATATATCAGGAACATATCTACCCTCAAATGGTGGAATATTCAATTTCAGTTTAGGAATATGGACATCATCTCGTACCTGAGGTGGTGGTGCAGGCCTACCATTACGAATATATACCTGAGGTCGACCTGCTGGTGGTGGTACAGGTGGCTGCACGTAGTGTTGATTTTGATCAACCTCATCCTCATAATCTCCCACATAATCATCCTCCTCCGCATCAGCAGCAGGAGCCACAGAAGTATCAACAGCAGCACCAACAGTTTGGCCAAACGCAAGAGGAACACGGCTTGCTCGGCGGAGGTCTGCTTCGCGACGTGGAGGTAGTCGTTGTTGTTGTTGTTGGAGAGGTGCGTTAGGTGCAGCGGGTGGTGGTGGTGGAAGACGCGCGAGCAATTCATTAAACTTGTTATCGAGCTTTGTTTCGAACGTCTTCTCAAAGCCAGTGATCTTCTCCATGGCCTCTTCAAAATTGTTCAGCACATCTTGCACCTGTTCAGTCATCATTTGCTGAAACTTATCATGAAGCTCCTTGTTCGATAAATTCTCCCAGTCAATCTCGTCGGCTTGTGATCCTGGCATGGTTAGCAGCAATAGAAACACACAAGAATATGATCCTACCGACTACGAACAAGTGGTGGTGGTGGGTGTCACAAATCCGTCAAGCAAATCTCAAATTCTTACCAGTTCTTACCCAGCAGCAGGCGGTGATCGGCAACCGTTGTAGTCAAAAACTCTCAAAGCTTGGATAGAGCGATTACCAGGGAGAGTCAAACGCACGACGTAGATGTATGTGGAGCTGGGAAGGCTTATAATATGGTAGCAAAAAGGGTCAGCAATAATCAATTCAGAGATGCAAAGTTGAATAAACGCTCAACGACGGTACTGTGCTGGTCCTAGGCTAGACTGTGCTAGAGACGCGAGCCTAGAACACCAACAAAATCACGGCGCGGCACGTAAACAAGGGAAAAGCACACTCTGAATTTTTTTTTTCGCTCTTTTTTTTTGCGCTGCTTTTTTTTTGCGCTCTTTTTTTTTTTTTGCGAAAAATCACTATAATGGCGAGTGTCTCAAAACTCTTCTTAGCTCAAACTGACAGGATGGGCACGAAATTTTTTCGACCAAATTTTTTTTTTTTGACTGCCCGGACCCAAAAACTGGAAACGGGTCAAAAAAAACTTCCTATAATGGCACCTGTCTCAAAACACTCAGAAACACCTAAAAATAGGATAGCCAGAAATTTTTTCGAAAAATGCGTTTTCGAAAATTTTTGGGCCTAAACGGAGCGTGGCTACCCGACATCAATATCATTGTTACACCCACAGCCCCTACTGTTACATATACTGGACCAATTACTAGAGCTCGCGCACGCCAATTAAATTACCAAGTACTTTCGTTTCTTGGTAATGATTCTAATGTTCATGAGATTATGATGCTGCCTAAATTGGATACATTTGTTTTGCTTACAAATGAAGGGCCTAGCTTGGAGAAGGATGAACATTGGAGCAAGAACACGCATGGAGTTGATGGCATGCGCAAGGGGATCAAGAACGGAGTTACAAGTGATGATTTCAGGACTTTGAAGCCGCCATAAGGAGTGCATGAAGCCTTGGACGAAATATACAAGATGCCACTTCATAATATTCGTCCATAGGCTATTCTAGGTGCTGCGTCACCTTATTAATGGGCCAGGCCCATGTAATTTCGAAATACTTTAGTATAGGCTATTTTTAGAGTCCGTATGTGTGGGGAAACAAGAGTTAGGGTTGGTTTCGGACCCCACCCTCAAGGGCCACGAAATTCCCCCCTCTTCCTCCATATATACAGCCCTTAGGGCGTCGTTTAGACTTTGGGTTTTGTTTAGATTAAAAGTTCGCCATGGCTGCAACTTCGCGTACTTCGTTTGTGTCCAACGACCAGACCAAGACGTCACAGAACCCCACCTTGATCAATAAAGCTTTCATCTTATATTCGCAATATCCCGATTGCAATCTCAGTTTCTTGCTTGTTCTTCGTTTGCTCACAGGAAACAGACCCTCGTGGTCAGGTTGATCGTGCTCCGGCGTGGTCAATAACCCTCGGAAGTTGGTTTAGCGATTGCTAAGGAGCGACGTCTCGCACGTTCGTAGTCGGATCATCAAGGTCGACTCCCACAAAAAACGATAGCCACCATCTCATCGAAACATCGGGACACCTTAGCCTCTATCAGGTATCCAGACCCTTTCAGCCACAGCGTCAGGCGTCATCTTCCCCATTATAGTGCCACATGGGGAGCCCTCTAAATTGGAGTGGCTGAACACCTCGCATTATGGAAATTGCCATTACCTCGATTATTGATAATCTGGACTGGGCAAGTGTCCTTATCCTGCCCATTAACATCTTGACCTCCGCACTATCTTCCTCCTTGAGGCTCCGAGGGCGCCAGCTGTGGCGCTTCTTCAGTGGAGCGCTGGAAAACTCAGGAAGGCCTTGCTGGATTGGGTCCGAGAGTGATAGAGGCAAAGGTGTCCCGTCTTTCGATGAGATGATGGATATCGCTTTGGTGGAAGTCGACTTTGACGATCCGACTACGAACGTGCGAGGACGTCGCGCCTTAGCAATCGCTAAACCAACTCCGAGAGGTTATTGACCACGCCGGAGCACGATCAACCTGACCACGAGGGTCTGTTTCCTGCGAGCAAACGAAGAACAAGCAAGAAACTAAGATTGCAATCTGGATATTGCGAATATAAGATGAAAGCTTTATTGATCAAGGTGGGGTTCTGTGACGCCTTTGTCTGGTCGTTGAACACAAACGAAGTACGCGAAGTTGCAGCTATGGCGAACTTTTAATCTAAACAAAACCCAAAGTCTAAACGATGCCCTAAGGGCTGTATATATGGAGGAAGAGGGGGGAATTTCGTGGCCCTTGGTGGAGGGGTCCGAAATCAACCCTATCTCTTGTTTCTGCACACATACGGACTCTAAAAATAGCCTATACTTATGTATTTCGAAATTACATGGGCCTGGCCCAATAATAAGGTGACGCAGCACCTAAAATAGCCTCGGGACGAAATTTATGAAGTGGCATCTTGTATATTTCGTCCAAGGCTTCATGCACCCATTATGGTGGCTTCAAAGTCCTGAAATCATCACTTGTAACTCCATTCTTGTTCTTGCTCCAATGTTCATCCTTCTCCAAGCTAGGCCCTTCATTTGTAAGCAAAACAAATGTATCCAATTTAGGCAGCATCATATTCTCATGAACATTAGAATCATTACCAAGAAACGAAAGTACCTGGTAATTTAGTTGGCGTGCACGAGCTCTAGTAATTGGTCCAGTATGTATAGCAGCAGGGGCTGTGGGTGTAACAATTGTATTGATGTCCTCATCAGAGAGAATGACATCTTTGATATAGAACCACTCCGAGGGCCACTCTTCGGACGCCTTCCTAGGTGTGCCAGATAGGTATCCGGTTCCGGCTATGCGCCATATCTCGGCGCCGCCCGCCTCGAATATAGATCCCTTTTGGGAGCGAGGGACAAGGCAGAACGGTTTCCTCCATAGCTCGAAATGAGCCTCACAGCCCAGGAATAGCTCGCAAAAAGCAATGTAGCCCGCGATGTGCAGAATGGAGCCCGGCGTGAGATTGTGCAGTTGGAGGCCATAATACTCCCGGAAACGAAGCACACTCGCTCCCCTTATGAAGGATTCGGGAAATTTTCCACCAGGGCTTCACTCGAAAAACAAGTTAATCCCGCTCGCACTGGGACTAGATCTGCAGGGGGAGGTAGCCTTGCACCTGGAGCTTGGTCAGCTGGGCATGGGATACTAAACATATCTCCCAATCGCCTTTTTCGGAGCGCTGGGGGCGGGAGGAAGAACTGGGAGTGCTAGCCATGTTTGAATGGTTTCTCCTAGCAAGCTCTAAGGATTTTCCGCCTGGTGTGGAATGGCATCTGAGATCCAATTCCTTTAAATAGACGCCTTTTTTGTGGCTAGAGTGTTACGTGCAAAAAATAGTATGACCTTTTGTATTCGCTCGACACGTGGAAGCAGAAGTAACGGAGGTGCAGAAGCCGAAGGGTATGACATTAAATGAAAAGATGAATATAACTCTTCGGGTCAGATGCTTTGAAGTATTCAAAGGAGGAACCCGCCTTGCAATGCTGAAGACAATCTGCGCGTCGGACATATCGTCATTGAAGCCTGGTTCGGGGGCTACTGAGGGAGTCCTGGATTATGGGGTCCTCGGACGTCCGGCCTATGTGATGTGGGTCAGACTGATGGGCCACGAAGATACAAGATAAAAGACTTCCTCCCGTGTCCGGATGGAACTCTCCTTTGCATGGATGGCAAGCTTAGCATTCAGATATGAAGATTCCTTCCTCTGTAAACCGACTCTATACAACCCTAGGCCCCTCCGGTGTCTATATAAACCAGAGGGTTTTGTAACGCCCACGATGCAGCTATATCTCCCACGTGTCGAAGCACGACTTAGAGGCATAACCGCATTGTAAGCAATGTCGCAAGAGGGGTAATCTTTACACATCCCATGTACTGAATAAGGAAAGAGGTACATAGTTGGCTTACAATCGCCACTTCACACAATACATGAATATAGCATTACAACATCCAGATACACTCAAGGTCCGACTACGGAACCAAAATAAAAGAAGACCACCCCTAATGCTACAGATCCCCGATCGCCCCAACTGGGCTCCACTACTGATCGTCTGAAAAGAAACAACACAAAGCACGAGATCTTCATCGAGCTCCTCCTTGAGCTCGGTTGCGCCACCTGCACGATATCATCGGCACCTGCAAGCTGGTTTTGGAAGTAATCTGTGAGTCACGGGGACTCAGCAATCTCACACCCTCGCGATCAAGACTATTTAAGCTTATGGGTAGGTAAAAGGTATGTGAGGTGGAGCTGCAGCAAGCACTAGCATATATGGTGGCTAACATACGCAAATGAGAGCGAGAAGAGAAGGCAAAGCACGTTCGAGAATCTATGATCAAGAAGTGATCCTAGAAATACTTACGTTCAAGCATAACTCCAACACCGTGTTCACTTCCCGGACTCTGCCGAGAAGAGACCATCACGGCTACACACGCGGTTGATGCATTTTAGTTAAGTGTCAAGTTTTCTACAACCAGACATTAACAAATTCCCATCTGGCCATAACCGCGGGCACGGCTTTCGAAAGTTCAAAACCCTGCAGGGGTGTCCCAACTTAGCCCATCACAAGCTCTCACGGTCAAAGAAGGATATTCCTTCTCCCAGGAAGACCCGATCAGACTCGGAATCCCGGTTACAAGACATTTCGACAATGGTAAAACAAGACCAGCAAGACCACCCGTTGTGCCAACAAATCCCGATAGGAGCTGCACATATCTCGTTCTCAGGGCACACCGGATAAGCTAAGCATACAGGAGCCGACGTAACCCAAGTTTCCAAGGAATGGCCCTGCATGGTGCTCTAGTTTGTACCAACACTCAGAGGAGCACTGGCCCGGGGGTTTAAATAAAGATGACCCTGGAGTCTGCAGAACGCAAGGGAAAAAGGCTTAAGTGGCAAATGGTAAAACCAAGGTCGGGCCTTGCTGGAGGAGTTTTATTCAAGGCGAACTGTCAAGGGGTTCCCATTATAACCCAACCGCGTAAGGAACGGAAAATTAAGGAACATAACACCGGTATGACGGAAACTAGGGCGACAAGAGTGAAACAAAACACCAGGCATAAGGCCGAGCCTTCCACCCTTTACCAAGTATATAGGTGCATTAATTAAAATAAGAGATATTGTGATATCCCAACAAATATCCATGTTCCAACAAGGAACAAACTCCAATCTTCACCTGCAACTAGCAACGCTATTAAGAGGGGCTGAGCAAAGCGGTAATATAGCCAAACAACGGTTTGCTAGGACAAGGTGGGTTAGAGGTTTTGACATGGCAATATGGGAGGCATGATAAGCAAGTGGTAGGTATCGTAGCATAGGCATAGCAAAAGAGCGAGCATCTAGCAGGCAAAGATAGAAGTGATTTCGAGGGTATGATCATCTTGCCTGAGATCCCGCAAGGAAGAAGAACGATTCCATGAAGAAGACAAACGGACGTAGCCAACGGATCCTCACAAACACGACGTTATCAGAACTAATCCGAAGAAGCATCACCGGAAAGAAGCAAACAACATGGTAAACAAACATCACATAATCATGGCAAGATGCACAATCAATTATGATGCATGTCCGGTTTAATGAAGCATGGCATGGCAAAGTGCACAAGCAACCCTATAAATTAAGTGGAGCTCAATACGCAACTCTGTTGCATATTGACGAAACACCACGACAAGTTATATAGTTCGATCTCGTTTATGTACCCAACAATATTAAATGTTGTTTAGCATGGAAAGGGGTGTAGCAAAGTAAAACTACCTATCTAGGCAAGTTTAAATGAGGCCGGAACAACAAGCAACAAGTCCGGAAAATCCTCATGAGCATAATTATGGATTTGGTACTGTCATGCCCTAAACCAAATTTTAGAGTTGTTAAACATGCAAAGCAAGTACACCATGTTAAACTAGGCATATTTATACCCTATTTACATATAAAGTTTATTAAATTTGGAGCTACGGTTATTTAGTTATGAAATAAAGCATTTCAACATGCCATTTTAGCAAATTAAAGCAAACAACAGTTTAAACATTTTAAACATAGATGAAAGTGGCATATTATGAAACTAGACAAAATTCTAAGCATATTACATATAAAGTTTAATTAATTCCGATGCATGGTTATTTAGGTGTGAGCATTTTAAAATGATGGCATATTCTGTAAATATGCATGCACTTGGAATTAGACAAAACACAACGAACATAAAAAAAATGCGGGCCGAATGCTGCTCACTGTGGAAGCCCAACATCTGGCCCGAAGTGAATGTGGCTGTGTGCGTGCAACAGTACAGGAAAAACAGAGCAAAAATGGGGCTGGCTGGGACTTGATCCCACGACCTCCTACACAGAGGAGCATAGTGTTTACCACTGCGTTGCTACTACATGTTTGTGCAAAACAAGGGCGTCGCTCGACTTGAACAAAACCAGAAACCAGGCCTTCTTCTTCGTGGATCACCAAGGAACAGGGTGACGACACCGGCGAGCAAGACGGCGACCGTCGCGACCACAAGCCAACGGCGGGGGTGCGGAAAAACGTGTGTGTGTGCATGCACAGCAAGGCGGGCGCGTGTAGAGGCTAGATGCGCGGGAGCTCGAGGACGAGCCCGTGCTCGCCTCATGCATGGCGTGCGGCAGGAGCTAGGTGAGCATGGAGAGACTTGCGGGAGAGCTGCGGCGCATGTGTGTGCCCTGCGGAGGAACACATCCTCGGTGGCGCGCGTCGTAGGACGGAGGCAAGAGCAGAAGCTCCCCGAACTTGCGCTCGGGTGCGAGCGTGAGAGCACGGCAACCGTGGCCTCGATATGATGCGTGCGCCGCGTACATGAAGAAATCGATGACAGGAAGGAGCTAGGAGTTGCGGCTGCTCACCATGGGGGTTCTGGTGACGACAGATCGTACGAAGGGGCGACAGAGGTTGCGCTGATCGGCGAAGAAGGCGGCGGGAGCTGCAAGGCCATGGCGGAGGATTCGGGTCGTTGGTTCCTGTCCCTGACGAAGAGAGACAGAGAGAGGTGAGACAGAGAGAGGGAAAGGAAGAGAGGGCGCGAGGGAGGCCTTGCGGCGTGACCTGGGGGTGCTGGTGATCATCAACGGTGAGGACAGGCGGCGGTGTCGCGAGGAAGACGGTGAAGCTCTGTAACGGGAGGAGCTCGGCTCTCCTTGGGAGTTGCACACCGCGGAGGGAGACAGGGAGCAGCGGGAGGAGGAGACGCGCTGGCGTGGGAGGCTCGGGGTTGTGGAGCTTGTGCGCGAGCAGAGAAGCTCGGGGACTCGGGCGCGAGGCTGCAGGAAGCTCCGGCTGTGCGAGGGACTTCGTGACGCGGACGCCGGGGTTGGGGTCCTTGGCCGCGGGATGTGGAAGGAGGAGCTTGTGCTCCTGGTTGCTACACGGGGACGAGGAGGTGGGCACGGGAAGGATGGATCAGAGGGGATGCGCTGGCTGGGTGAGGAGATCGAGGAGGATCGGGCGAGGGGATCCCGAGGTGGGAGGCGACCCGGTGGCGGCGGTGGAGGGACAAACCTCCTAGATTCTAGGGTTGGATCCCGTATTTATATAGCAGGTGGATCTAGCTAGGGACTATTTGGTCCCTTCGATCATAATCGGACGGCCCGGAATAATTAGGTAAGGAAGTCCAAACATAGAACCGATGATATTTTAGGGATATTAGGGGATGAGTGGCCCCATCGGTGACGACTGACCGAGTCGGGTTCGGAACAACTTTCGGACGCGCGCGAGGAGGGCCGCGGGCTGACAAGAGAGGTTAGGTTAGGCCTGGCGGTGAGTGGTAGAGGACTGTGCAGAAGGCCTCAGGCTGAGAAAAGAGAAGAGAGAAAAGCCCGACGACTGTTTCCGGAGGCCGAAAACATCCGACGTTTAACCGACTATATTGCCGCTATAGTTATCCGTTGGGGCATCATACGATCTCCGAATGCGATGAAACTTGACAGGAGGTCTATCTATACTATAATAAGACCACACGCCAACTTTCATCCCATTCCGAGAACATTTTTCGGCCACTTATAAAATAATATTTCGGACATGCCGCGGGCGCGTGCAAGTGTGTTTGGGCTCAGAACGGACAACAAAGAGAACTGGGAGACCCGGACGGATGCAAGTTTTGAAAACATGATGATGCAATGCACATGATGACATGATAAGATGCAACACGCAAGCAAATGACATGGCAACATCAGCGAATAACTAGACGACACCTGGCACATCGGTCTCGGGGCATCACAACACTCCACCACTACGAGAGGATCTCGTCCCGAGTTCTAGAATGGCACCGGAGGGAAAACAGAAGAGAAAGAGAATAGGTAAAACTAAGTTGCTTCTTTGACCAATGAGTGAAACCAAAGAACCTTGAAAGATTAAATCATCTCGAGAAAGGATACAACGGAGATGAATGAAGTTGAAAGCTCTCCGTTAGTAAAAGAACAAGGAAGAACAAATTTGGACAACACTCCGGTTGAAAAGTGATAAACCACTTGAAAAGATGAAAAGAACTTGAGCAGAGGACACAACACTCTGGATAAAAGGTAAGCATGAAAAGATCATGATCTTCACAATTCGAGATGATGACTGAAAAGAGCAACATCACAAAACCTCCAGAAGAAAAGGAAGAATGGGATGGCATGAACGGAGGGAAAACAAGGTCTTGAGAGAGCACGCTTACAAGAAATGCTGGAATGGAGTTGTTGGATTATCAACAATGAAAAGCATAAGCTTGTAGTGGTCTTATGGAATACATCTCAAAATTATGAGTAGAAATTCTGCCACTAACGAAAAAGATTTGATTGGATTGATATGACAAGGAGACGAGAAACTATTTCACCGGGAGGATAAATGAAGAACTTGGATCATTTATGAGCACCATAATTAGCAACAATCCTTAGGGAAGGCTTTAGGTGAAATATAACCCAAGATACTCCAACGAAGAGATTGGTGGATTAAAAATATCTCAATCTTGACAACATGGGAATCATGAAACACAAACTCAAATTGTCAAGAGTGACATAACACCACCTCACAAGAGAAGATAGAATGAATTGCACTTTGGAATGCAAGATGAAGAATACTTGAGCTCCTTAGGAAAGAATCTCGATGAAAACTTCAAGAAGGAATTAAATCCTTTATGAACCATCATGTAAAGCCTCCATGAAGAACTCTGGTAAACAAAAGGATAACAAAAAGAAAGAGAAGTTGAAAACTCAAGGTGAAACCTTGTAGAGATTTAGAAGGAGCTTCGCGACGAGATAAAATGGAAGCTTGGAACTCCGGAATAAAAGATATAGCATCTCGAACTGAGAATGTGATATGATGGACCACTCCGGAAAAAGAAATTGAATAAACTCGACGAAACAAGAATAATAATTACATTATGCTTATCCTTCACCAATTCAAATTGATGACAAACAATGGATTTGGCATACTACTTATTCTCATAGAAAGGATTAAGATAGATATAGCGCAAACTTGAGAAGGTCTTCAACGAACCACCGTAAGAATTGAAACAACGAATAAATTGATATGATAACCAAGGAAGAGAACTCTTGAATGAATCACTGTAAGAATTTGATATGATCAACGAAGGAAGAAGAATCTTGGAAGAAACCACCGTAAGAATTGAAAATGGATGAAGAAAAGATAAAGAAACACCGGGAAGAATTAGAGAACAAATGAAGATACTTGAGGGAATTCAGATACAAGAGAACGAGAGATCACGAACTGATTAGAGAATATTTTGAATGATGCACCGGTAAGATTTAGAGAACGAAAGCTGAAAACTGGAAAGAATAGTTCTGAGATGATGGTCCCCGGAGAATCAAACTGAAACGACTCATGAATTCCTCCGGATGGGTGAAAATAATTCTCACAATCGAAAGCAATTATGAGAGGATGGCCTCAAAATAGAACCACGAATCTCTGAGAGAACGGATAAGATATGGAGGAAAACTCTTCTTCGGTCTTCAAAGGTTGAGAATGATGACGAGAAACACCACCATGAGTTGTTGAGGCACGCCGGAATAGAAATTAGAAAGGTTGAACCAACGGTGAAAATAATTTGAAAGATCTTGGAGAAGGCATTTGACTGATGATAATTCATTCTTACGTCAAACTTCGAAAAGAATTTGAGGATAGCTCCGGTATAATTAGAAGAGTCAGCTAAGATCCTGGGAAAAGACCTGTGGGTAAGGGCCCACTCAAAAGAAACACCGTTGAACTATTTAAATGAGATATTGCACCGGTTGAATTAAAAGGCTTGAATGATATAACATCCTCGAAAGATCTTGAACGAATGCAGAGTGGAAACATGAATCTTCTGAGATATCTTCAGCACTCCAGAACAAATGAATAGTGAGAGGTGAATGATAAAGAGGTGCACCGGCATGAGAAAACATTTTAAACAAAGAAAAGGATATGATCAACACCAAAGCTTGAATTGAATCCACCGGAGAAGAAAGAGAACGAAGAATAATGAACTTGTAGAGCATCTTCATGAGAACCACCGGGTAAGAACATTGGCTGAAAATAACGAAGAGACTTCACATGAATAAAATGGATATTTGATTAAGAAATCTGAATCCTTGAAGAAAAAGGGTGGGAGGGCGGGAAAAACAAAGACAACTTGGGGACAGATGAAACAAACAACGTTGGGAAAACCGAGAGGTGATCTTGCGGATGTTAAAATGATCGGATCCACTTGAAGAGAAAACACACCGGTTGAAAAGGATTGACATGACAATTTCAATTATCATGAAGGATTGGTATTCACATAGGAGTATGAGAACACCATTTGGGGAAGGTATGGAATCAACACTTGACATTAAAGCAACTCGAATACCACAACTCAAAACAAAACAAAGGATTGGCTTGCAAAATAAGCCGGAACAAACATATGATAGAGATTCCATCCGAAGTTTTCGTGGTGGGGCCTACACGGGCTCGATCATACAGTACCATCATGTACAAGGCAGTGCACATGACATACGAAGCGTCCCCGAGTCAGCATAGCCAAGGACTCTTTAAGACACAACGAGACCACTGTAAAACCAACCGTGGATAGGCGGACCACTAGACGTCGAACCCCAATTTCATATCATACATCTGTCGGAAAGATATCCTAAGAGCTACTTGAATTCCAACTTATAAACTCCCGAAACTTTCCGGTTATGCAATCAGGTGTTGGGGATACAGGGGAAGCATAATATCTCACCCAAACTAGCAAATCCTACATCCAGCTGTATCCATCCTTCAACACATAACCAAGAAACCTTCGAAAAACATTTACCTCAACCTTTGAAAAGCATCCGTTATACGAGTTATGGTGATACTCCCGAACTCCCGCCCCAGTACTGGGTGGCGTCGAGGTTATCTCACCAACAACTGCATAAAAGAGATTTTCGATGTCGGCGAAACTCAGGTATTCCAGAACTGCAATGATAAAATTGTGACGACAACACCTCGGAGCTCAACTCCCCGGGAGACTGCCACAACCCCTAATGTCAGGAGGCACCAAGAAAAATGTTCTCGTCACAAAACCATCGGAACGATTCCAAGATACCCGCGTGATCCTAAAAAAATTAGTGAAATTTGAGAAGAGAAGAGTCAAAACTCTACGTCAGGATGCCTCACCAGAGCGATGAAGGGACTGAGGTGTAAAAAGAATCCTACTCTCCGATATATATATATATATCCTAAAACACTCAAAACATTTTTCTAGACTCAACAACGCCGGCGATTCGATCAAGCAGGGGGCTCCTAAAGTCGGGGAAGGCTCTGATACCAACTTATAACGCCCATGATGCGGCTATATCTCCCATGTGTCAAAGCATGACTTAGAGGCATAACCTCATTGTAAGCAATGTCGCAAGAGGGGTAATCTTCACACATCTCATGTAATGAATAAGGAAATAGGTACATAGTTGGTTTACAATCGCCACTTCACACAATACATGAATATAGAATTACAACATCCAAATACACTCAAGGTCCGACTATGGAACCAAAATAAAAGAAGACCACCCCTAATGCTACAGATCCCCGATCGCCCCAACTGGGCTCCACTACTGATCGTCTAAAACGAAAAAACACAAAGCACGAGATCTTCATCGAGCTCCTCCTTGAGCTCGGTTGCGCCACCTGCACGATATCATCGGCACCTGCAAGCTGGTTTTGGAAGTAATCTGTGAGTCACGGGGACTCAGCAATCTCACACCCTCGCGATCAAGACTATTTAAGCTCATGGGTAGGTAAAAGGTATGTGAGGTGGAGCTGCAGCAAGCACTAGCATATATGGTGGCTAACATACGCAAATGAGAGCGAGAAGAGAAGGCAAAGCACATTCGAGAATCTATGATCAAGAAGTGATCCTAGAAATACTTACGTTCAAGCATATCTCCAACACCGTGTTCACTTCCCGGACTCCGCCGAGAAGAGACCATCATGGCTACACACGTGGTTGATGCATTTTAGTTAAGTTAAGTGTCAAGTTTTCTACAACTGGACATTAACAAATTCCCATCTGCCCATAACCACGGGCACGGCTTTCAAAAGTTCAAAACCCTGCAGGGGCGTCCCAACTTAGCCCATCACAAGCTCTCACGGTCAACGAAGGATATTCCTTCTCCCAGGAAGACCCGATCAGACTCGGAATCCTGATTACAAGACATTTCGACAATGGTAAAACAAGACCAGCAAGACCACCCGCTGTGCCGACAAATCCCGATAGGAGCTGCACATATCTCGTTCTCAGGGCACACCGGATAAGCTAAGCGTACAGGAGCCGACGTAACCCAAGTTGCCAAGGGATGGCCCTGCATGGTGCACTAGTTTGGACCAACACTCAGAGGAGCACTAGCCCTGGGGTTTAAATAAAGATGACCCTTGAGTCTGCAGAACCCAAGGGAAAAAGGCTTAGGTGGCAAATGGTAAAACCAAGGTCGGGCCTTGCTGGAGGAGTTTTATTCAAGGCGAACTGTCAAGGGGTTCCCATTATAACCCAACCGCGTAAGGAACGCAAAATCAAGGAACATAACACCGGTATGACGGAAACTAGGGCGGCAAGAGTGAAACAAAACACCAGGCATAAGGCCGAGCCTTCCACCCTTTACCAAGTATATAGGTGCATTAATTAAAATAAGAGATATTGTGATATCCCAACAAATATCCATGTTCCAACAAGGAACAAATTCCAACCTTCAACTGCAACTAGCAACGCTAATAAGAGGGGCTGAGCAAAGCGGTAACATAGCCAAACAACGGTTTGCTAGGACAAGGTGGGTTAGAGGTTTTGACATGGCAATATGGGAGGCATGATAAGCAAGTGGTAGTTATCATAGCATAGGCATAGCAAAAGAGCGAGCATCTAGCAAGCAAAGATAGAAGTGATTTCGAGGGTATGATCATCTTGCCTGAGATCCTGCAAGGAAGAAGAACGAGTCCATGAAGAAGACAAACGGACGTAGCGAACGGATCCTCACAAACACGACGTTATCGGAACTAACCCGAAGAAGCATCACCAGAAATAAGCAAACAACATGGTAAACAAACATCGCATAATCATGGCATGATGCACAATCAAGTATGATGCATGTCCGGTTTAATGAAGCATGGCATGGCAAAGTGCACAAGCAACCCTATAAATTAAGTGGAGCTCAATATGCAACTCCGTTTCATATTGACGAAACACCACGACAAGTTATTTAGTTCGATTCGTTTATGTACCCAACAATACTAAATGTTGTTTAGCATGGCAAGGGGTGTCGCAATGTAAAACTACCTATCTAGGCAAGTTTAAATGAGGCCGGAACAACAAGCAACAAGTCCGGAAAATCCTCATGAGCATAATTATGGATTTGGTACTGTTCTGCCCTAAACCAAATTTTAGAGTTGTTAAACATGCAAAGCAAGTACACCATGTTAAACTAGGCATATTTCTACCCCATTTACATATAAAGTTTATTAAATTTGGAGCTAAGGTTATTTAGTTATGAAATAAAGCATTTCAACATGTCATTTTAGCAAATTAAAGCAAACAGCAGTTTAAACATTTTAAACATAGATGAAAGTGGCATATTATGAAACTAGACAAAATTCTAAGCATATTACATATAAAGTTTAATTAATTCCGATGCATGGTTATTCAGGTGTGAGCATTTTAAAATGATGGCATATTCTGTAAATATGCATGCACTTGGAATTAGACAAAACGCAACGAACATAAAAAAATGCAGGCCGAATGCTGCTCACTGTAGAAGCCCAACAACAGATCTAGCCCGAAGTGAATGTGGCTGTGTGCGTGCAACAATACAGGAAAAACAGAGCAAAAACGGAGCTGTCTGGGACTTGATCCCACGACCTCCTACATAGAGGAGGAGAGTGTTTACCACTGCGGTGCTACTGCATGTTTGTGCAAAACAAGGGCGTCGCTCTACTTGAACAAAACCAGAGACCAGGCCTTCTTCTTCGTGGATCACCAAGGAACAGGGTGACGACACCGGCGAGCAAGACGGCGACCGTCGCGATCACAGGCCAACAGCGGGGGTGCGGAAAAACGTGTGTGTGTGCACACACAGCAAGGCGGGCGCGTGTAGAGGCTAGATGCGCGGGAGCTCGAGGACGAGCCCGTGCTCGCCTCATGCATGGCGTGCAGCAGGAGCTAGGTGAGCATGGAGAGACTTGCGGGAGAGCTGCGGCGCATGTGTGTGCCCTGCGGAGGAACACATCCTCGGTGGCGTGCGTGGTAGGACGGAGGCAAGAGCAGAAGCTCCCAGAACTTGCGCTCGGGCGCGAGCATGAGAGCACGGCAACCATGGCCTCGATATGATGCGTGCGCTGCGTACACGAAGAAATCGATGACAGGAAGGAGCTGGGAGTTGCGGCTGCTCACCATGGGGGTTCTGGTGACGACAGATCGTACGGAGGGGCGACGGAGGTGGCGCTGATCAGCGAAGAAGGCGGCGGGAGCTGCAAGGCCATGGCAGAGGATTCGGGTCATTGGTTCCTGTCCCTGACGAAGAGAGACAGAGAGAGGTGAGACGGAGAGAGGGAAAGGAAGAGAGGGCGCGAGGGAGGCCCGGTGGTGTGACCTGGGGGTGCTGGTGATCATCGGCGGTGAGGCAAGGCGGTGGGGTCGCGAGGAAGACGGCGGAGCTCTGTAACGGGAGGAGCTCGGCTCTCCTCGGGAGTTGCACACCGCAAAGGGAGACAGGGAGCAGCGGGAGGAGGAGACACGCTGGCGTGGGGAGGCTCGGGGTTGTGGAGCTTGTGCGCTAGTAGAGAAGCTCGGGGACTCGGGCGCGAGGCTGCAGGAAGCTTCGACTGTTCGAGGGACTTGGCGACGCGGACGCCGGGGTTGGGGTCCTCGGACGCAGGATGTGGAAGGAGGAGCTTGTGCTCCTGGTTGCTACACGGGGACGAGGAGGTGGGCACAGGAAGGATGGATCGGAGGGGATGCACTGGCTGGGCGAGGGGATCCCGAGGTGGGAGGCGACCCGGTGGCGGCGGTGGAGGGACAAACCTCCTAGATTCTAGGGTTGGATCCCGTATATTATAGCAGGTGGATCTAGCTAGGGACTATTTGGTCCCTCCGATCATAATCGGACGGCCTGGAATAATTAGGTTAGGAAGTCCAAACACAGAACCGATGATATTTTAGGGATATTAGGGGATGATCTGGCCCCATCGGTGACGACTGACCGAGTCGGGTTCGGAACAGCTTTCGGACACGCGCGAGGAGGGCCGCGGGCTCATGAGAGAGGTTAGGTTAGGCCTGGCGGTGAGTGGTAGAGGACTGTGTAGAAGGCCTCAGGCTGAGAAAATAGAAGAGAGAAAAGCCCGACGACTGTTTCCGGAGGCCGAAAACGTCCGACGTTTGACCGACTATATTGTCGCTATAGTTATCCGTTGGGGCATCAGACGATCTCCGAATGCGATGAAACTTGACAGGCGGTCTATCTATTCTATAATAAGACCACACGCCAACTTTCATCCCATTCCGAGAACATTTTTTGGCCACTTATAAAATAATATTTCGGACAAGCCGCGGGCGCGTGCAAGTGTGTCTGGGCTCAGAACGGACAACAAAGAGAACTGGGAGACCCGGACCGATGCAAGTTTTGAAAACATGATGATGCAATGCACATGATGACATGATAAGATGCAACACGCAAGCAAATGACATGGCAACGTCAGCGAATAACTAGACGACACCTGGCACATCGGTCTCGGGGCGTCACAGGTTTAGTCCGTAGAGACGAACACAATCATGTAGGCTAGACATCTAGGGTTTAGCCATTATGATCTCATGGTTGATCAACTCTTATAATCCTTATAGTCATCAAGATCAATCAAACATGAAGTAGGGTATTATCTCCATCGAGAGGGCCCGAACCTGGGTAAACATTGTGTCCCCCGTCTCCTGTTACCAGTGACCTTAGACGCACAGTTCGGGACCCCCTACCCAAGATCTACTAGTTTTGACACTGACACTCGCCTCCAAAGCTTGGTCCTTGAGGGTCTCCGTAGTCGTACTTATCGCCGCACCGTCTTGAAAAAGAGTCGAAGTAGACTCGGCATCGTTAATGCCACGAAGAGGGATGGTGGTGGAGTCAAACTTGGGAGCATCGTCTTTGGAGCTTGTTGGTCTTGGGCATCTTGGTGGTGCTATCCTCATGCTCGTTCTCATGGAGGTTGGTCATCGTGAAGTGAGCTTGGGGTGGAGAAGCCTTGGCCTTCATTAGTTCTTGTTCTGCCTTGAGAGCATCAATGTAGTTGTCGTCGAGGGACTTGTAGTTCTCGAGGAAAATATTCTTGGAGACGTCGTTGTTCAATCCCATCATGAAGTGGAACTTCATCGAAATGGGGTCGTCCAGGCCAGCTCATCGCAAGGCAATCTTCATCTCCTTGAAGTACGAGTCGATGGACTTGGATCCTTGGATGGTGTTCTCCAATTGGCGCCCAAGTTGTTCCGTGTAGGTTGGAGGCACGAACCCTTCCCGCAAAGCTCTCTTCATCTTAGGCCATCTCATGTCGTAGCTCTCTGAAGGTTTGTGAAGCCACCATGTGTACGCGTAGTCGTGGAAGTTCCTTGTGGCGCACTTCACTTGATCTTCGGGATGAACTTGATGTAGCTTGAGGTAGTCGTCCATCAAGCGCTCCCACTCGAGATACTCCTCGGGTTCTTGAGTCCCATAGAAAGGAATCTCGTGGTCGGTGTCGAGGTCGTAGTAGCTCATAGAAGTCACGGACTTGAGCTTGGGGATCTTCTCTTGAGGTGCTTGTGGGCGAAGATGTCGTATGTCCGTAGGCGAAGATGCCTTGAAGCAGCTTGGCAAAGATGCTAAGGGAGATGGTGAACTCGTTGAGCGGTTGTTGGTGTTGAGCTCTTGACCTTCACGTCCTTGTCGGTGGTGGTGTCGATGCCAATGTGATCTTGCCGGAGATGGTAGCTTGAAAGCATGTGTACTTGAGTGTCTTCTCGAAGATGAGGAAGACCGCTTGTAGGCCTTGATGAGGGCTTTGATTTCCTCCATTTGAGCATCCATTTTGGCATTCAAGTTGTTTGTGGTATCGAATTCGTCGTTGTTATCATAGACCGAAGGTGAAATGCCTTGCATATCCATCACAAGATTCGAGTAGAGGTGAGTAGGAAATGAGATAAACAATACCAAGTTACCTTTTTCGAAAGTTGAGGATGTATCCTATTTCACTCAATGTGAAATGAAAGAATAGTGGAATTGGTACCAGACTTGTTCACTTGCACCTATCAAGTAAAGCTTATGGAGTAGCTTGGTGAGGATAGTGGCACAAAAATTTGATGTAAAATGTTAGCAAGAGTCAATAATGCTGAAAGAGATTCACAAATTCGCAAGTGAGACAAGTAGACCAATAGCAATGAATGGCACACGGAAACGCACACACAGATAGATAAATGGGGTCGTGCAACCAAGGAATGAGCACAAAATGTGGAATCCACGGAAAATGCTCGTGTTGCACAACTCAAGAGAGAAGCTAGCATGATTTCTCAATAGGCGGATACGACACTTGTGCACAACCTATAAGATGCAAAATGGATAAACTTTCTATCTCAAGTATACTATGTATGTATGTTCCGGTGCTTTAGCACAAGATGATCCAAGATGATCAAGTATGATACCATACGATATATTGTAATGCACTATGATACGATTCTATGGCTTTTGCTTACAAGCTTCTTTGTTTTTCTCTTTTTCTTTGCTTAAAAGCTTATTCTTTTTTTTTGATATGGCCATAATGCGAAATGCACAAACCAAGATAGCAATTGTGTATATGCGGGAACAATCTTGTGACACAAGAGATGATATGATACCAAGATGATATGATATGTATGGAATGGAAGGTGTAGATCAATGATCACTAATGTGCACAAGTAACGATGCCGGCAATACTCAAATGGCTAGTCTCGATAGGTAAGTAACGCAAAATGGGCTAGGGTTTATCAATGCAATTGCAAGGGGAATATACAATGATGTCGTCGAGGTTACCATCTATGATGTACAATGACGACCTCGTGGCGATGATGAGTGGTGGTGTTCTCGATTTCGAACCGCTCCTAATTAGCTGAAACGCCTTAGAAATGGAAAAACCGCGAACTCAAAATCTCAAATGTCAAATAGTGGTAGAGGAAAGCGGTGGTGGCATTGCACTCGGTAATGCAGAAGTGGAGGTTATGTTGGGTTATGTGAGTCGATGTTGAAGTGACCATCCCTAAGTAGCCGAAACACCTTAGGAGACACAAGCCACAACTCAAACAAGCTCAAACAAAATTGGGTTAAGTTGGGGTAGTGGAAGTGTATGGTTGGCAAGGTTACGCGGAAGGTATGGTGGTGGTTGATGAAGAAGCAACCGTCCCTAAATATCCGAAACACCTTAGGAGACTCAAATCACTACTCAAGCAACCACTAATGCTATGGTGAAGAAAATGAGTTAGGTTGCGGAAGGCTATGGTGGTTATGCGGGTGATGTGGTGGAAGCCTAGGCAAACATGCCAAAGCTGCAAAACTTTGATGGAGTCAAATGATGTTGAAAGTATTTTTGTGGGATGGAGGATGTCAAGAGCTTCAAAACGAGCTAAAGAACGTCAAAATCGGAGTCCGGATGAATTAGTTATGGACGAAACAAAAATCAGCTAAAGTCAATATCTACAGGTGTCGGACATCCGGTAATGGACGGATGTTCGGCCGGGCTCGGAAATCCACTGTTTCAGCTCGGGTTTGGGGCTCCGGTCGTCCGGTAAAGGTCGGACGTCCGGTGGGTCGGGGTCAACGCGGGATTTGAGCTCCGGGACATGATTTTGGGCGGAATTTGAGGATTTTGGGGTCAAAATTGATGAGATTTCGTGGAGGGAAGATGGGGAAACTTGGGGAGATGCTAGATCCACTCGAAACCAAGCAAATTCATGGATCGAAATCAACAAAACTTCATCAAACCAACAAATCACAAAAAAAATATTGGGGCTATTTTTAGTGGGGATTTTCAAAATTTAGGACAAAATCAAGCAAAAGAAGGCTAGAAAACGATGGGAGGCACTCCAAATACGTTATGAACGTGGCTCATGATACCATATGATGCGGGGCTAACCTATGTAGGCCGATCTTTCATGATTGGAGTGTATTCCCTCGAAGAACACAAAGAACATGGGGAAGAATGGGGAGAAATCACAAGGGGAAACACTCAAGAATAAGTACAATCACACATCCACTAGACAATCAAGCACACAAGATCCACAAGGTACATGAACAACAAAGGGAAAGATACAAGGTAAAGTTCATCCCAAGTCCAAAGGAGATGGGGGCTTGATGATCTAGATAGATCCTTCCCCGAAGGAGCCTTGATATCCCTCGGGATCTTCTCCGAGGAGGTCTTGGCCTCTAATGGAGTAGTTTCTCTCTCTCAAGAGGAGAAGGTAGGAGCAAAGCTCACGTACAAATGAGCTATCACTCTGCTAACCTTAGAAAGGAGGTGGAGGTGGTCTATTTATAGTCTAAGCCACGAAGGGGTAAGTGGGAGAGGGATACAAGGCCAAAGGCCCAGTTGCGCACAGGTAGTGTCGGACGTCCAGTCGCTCGCAGGGGTCTGGACGTCCGGAGGGCGTCGGACTTCCGACGATTCTTCTCTGGACTGGTGGTACCGGTCGTCCGGCCAGCATCGGTCGTCTGGTCACTGGGATTTGTCGGACGTCACGTGGTCGTCGGTCGTCCGGCTGCTGTAGAGTGGCAGACGTCCAGTGGCACGTCGGTCGTCCATCCACTGTAGACTCTGCAACTCTATATTCTTCCATCTTCGTTTCCACGCTTCCCTCGCGGATGGTGTAGTCGTACACTTGTGCTCGAACAACTCCTCATCGTCTGTAGAGTTCCAACAATACCTATGCATGCACACGAGAGGGGTGTCAAGTACTATACCATCCTCAAAGGAGTCAAGTGAGCACGTGTAAAGGAGACGATTCACCTTCATGTATGCGAAGTAGATGTTGCGCGAGTCACTTGCCAAATGGACTCTTGACATGGTGATGTCCATAGGATGCTCCGCATCAGTATCAGAGCACACGCTGACTGTAGGATGCGACCACTAGGAGTGGAAAAGTCATAGGAAGAAAAAACTTATTTTATGATTTCCCTATATATCTGTTCGTCTTGTACTCTTCTCTTTTCATTTCTACCTCTTCTCTATTTCAACAAGATAGATCATGCCCTTTGAAGACGACCCTGACAAAGATGAAGCTGGAGCTGACATTGTTTTCAGGAGAACTAGTTTGACCACCACTACCAAGTAAAGTGACACCGATAAACGATTCTGCGGTAGTGTGATGAGATCATATCTCTTCTGGATATGACCTTACCTGCAGGTTTTGTATGGTGTGCCTTGTGTGAATTGTTTAATTTGGAATTTATTTGCCTCATATGCATATGGGTAGTGTAAATTCTCATTAGGCCCTTATTCTATTCTAAATTCCTATCCACTCTAAACCCATCAGATACCTCCGAGACATGACCCCGAATCTAACTTTCCGTCGGAACTCACCCAGTTGATCCAACAGTAGAATGGCTTGATGCATATGCTCATCTAGAACCAAGGCAACAACAACAACCCACCGCCACCAACCCTAGTTGACAACCTAACCCGTTTCCTAAGGTTGAATCCATCGGTGTTCTCTAGCAGCACCGAGTCAATTGTTGTTGATGACTGGCTCCGCAAGATCGGAAGGGAGCTGACCACCGCAGGTTGCACTGATGCTGAGAAGGTGCGCTTTGCCGCACATCAGCTGCATGGACCAACAACTTCGTGGTGGGAGAACTACACCACCACCTTTCCCATGGACAATGTGACATGGGTTCAGTTCCAGCAGGCTTTCCGCACTTCACATGTCTTAGCTGGAGACATGAGTCTAAAGAAGCGTGAGTTCCGCAACTTACGCCAGGGAAATCGTACAATGGCTTAGTACGTGGACGAGTTCAGCATGTTGGCCAAGTATGCTCCCGAAGATGTGGCCATTGATGCAGCAAAGTAGGAGAAGTTCTTGGAGGGAGTTAATGATGATCTTAGTTTCTAGTTGATAGTTGCTACCTTCAACAACTATCAGGAGCTAGTAGACAAGGCGCTCATTCTGGAGGGAAAGCAGCAGCAGATGGAGAACCGCAAGAGGAAGCACGGACATAACAAGTACAACTATGGAGCTCAACAGAAGCCTCATATTTCATCACCTACTTCTGGATATGACAAATCTGTATGGGACGAGCCTAATGGTCACAACCATCATAACCACACCGGCCATCCTCATGATGGAAATGGACATAATAACAATGGAGGGAACACCAGCTAGTTATCCAACCATTTGACACCCATGAAGGACATGTGCCAGATAAGATGCTTCAATTGCCAGGAGCCAGGACATTTTGCCAGAGATTGTCCGGAGCAAAGGAATGAGAATAGAAAATCTGGAGAAAAGAAGCCCAACCCTTTCAACATAGGCCATGTGAACCACACCAGAATGGGAAGAGCACATAACAACCCAGTCTTCGGTAAGATTTCGAGTATGATCATTTTCTCGGTATTGTACATAATTTTCATTTATATCAAGGGAGTACGGGTATCAAGCATGGTTCAAGCAGGATATTGTACATGGATTTTTTTGAGAACCCGACCCTAACCTATTGCTAGCCACCTCGAATCTCGAGGACGAGATTCATCTTAAGGGGGGTAGGTTTGTAACATCCCAATTTTCAATTTGGATGTTAATAATTAGATCATTCATATGCATTCATAATTTGTGCATTTTTGAATTTTGTTTTTGCTGGAAATTGATCCAAGGGACTTTAAGAAACTCAAGGACCAATCAAGAGAGTTGGAAGTTTTAGAAAAGACCCATGTTTTATTTTTGCAAAGTGGGGTTTGGATAAAACTTGATTTGCATCAATTTTAACTTCCAATAATTTCAAATAAATAAAATAATGAGAGAAGATAACATGACTTCTTCAAAAACTGAATAGAAATATTGGGAATTGAATTTTGAGACAAAATACATTTATTGGATTTTTATTTGCAAAGATATTTATTTTATGCAGTTTTATTAGTACTAAAATGTTTGTTTTTATTTTAGGCATTTAAGCCCAGAAAAATGTTCACAAGGTCACTAATAAGGCCCTAGTTATTTGTGAATTGCTCTACAATTTTTGAAAATATATTTTTTATTTTTCATATTTCTAGAAAAAGGTTTTATAAAAAAAGGGTTAGGACCGACCCGACCGGGCCGGTCCAGTTCGCCAGTCGCGGTCCAGCTGGCCCAGGGCGGCGCCCCGACCGCCTCCGACTCGGGACGGAGTCCCGAGCGCCACCGTCGCCGCCGAAGCCGCCCTCGCCGCCGCCGTCGAACGGCCTACCTCGCTGGTAAAATCCGCCGAACTGATCTAGTTTAATTTTTGAAAAAAAAAACCCGTTTCATTTATTTATTTATTTCATTTAGAGAACGTTTTCTGTTTAGATCTGTTTAGCGAACGGTTTTTGTCAAATTAGGTTTTGTAGCGAACGTTCGTTCGGTAGATTTATTCTTTTTCTTTTATTTTCTGCCAGGGACCTATTCGCTAGTTTCCTTTTACAAACTAGTCACTGTTTTTCAAACTCTCATTAATTTTTGCTCGTTTGTCCGAATTCGATGAAACCAACGCCAAACTTTTCAGCATGATCTCATCTATCCAGAAAACCAACTCGGTTTATTTTTGGAAGTTTGAAATTTTGAATTCAAATGGATTTGAATTTGAACTTCTTTTGATCATATCTTGAGTTTCGTAACTCCGTTTGAGTTGATTCTTTTTGCAAATCGAAGCTCTTCACCTAAACTTTCTATGAAGATCTAATCCACATAATTTTAGTACTGTTGAAAATTGTTTTATGTTTGCAAGAGCTATTTGCTTGTTTTCGAAGTTTTTCGAGATCTTTTCTTTGAATCTTGTGCATGAGTGCTTATGTATGTTATTGCTTGCTCACTCTAGATTGTCCGGAGTGCCAAGAGTAGAATTGTCAGGACATTGAGTGCGGTACGTCATCAACTTTAACAGGCAAGTTTGCATTTTTGATCATACCAATCCTATGTTTTTACATTGCATGTAGTGCCCTCTATCAACACAATAGTATGCATGTGCAGGACTACTATGCCATGTTAAACAGGAATCATTATAGTGTAGTTATTTCTTAGCCATGCTATGGTAGATGTGGATTGGGTACCGTGTGATTCATGAGAGTTGCGAGAGAACTTGAGCAATGACTACATTAATAACTTACATGTATTGTATTTCCTCGGAGGCTCTGCAATACCAATTAATCAATCCTCTGGGCGAAAAGGTTTGTTGGGACCAGTCGAGAAGTATGTAACCTCTGGGAGGCTCTGGATTACTCAGGAAAAGGTGGGGAATGCCTCCTAGGTTCAAAAAGGTTGGACATGTTTCATATCAAGTAGCTTCCGTGTGCAGCCACAAGCCATTATGGGCTCTGGCATAGTTGAGTAACTGTGGGAAACCTTGCCATGATAGGCTAGCAGATGTAGGGAAATTGTAGGTGTACCGACCTATCTATTGATTAAGAGGACCTCTTCGAAAAGATTATGTCTTGATCACCCGGTTCTCAAACATCAGGCAGTGCGAGGAATTCAACGGAGGAGATCGAGTCTTGTGGGGAAAAGTGTGCAAACCTCTACAGAGTGTACAAACTAATCATGATTAGCCGTTTACCCGGTTACGGACAACATTGAGCAACTGGACTTGAAACCTCTGGAAGATCTTCTCATCCCACATAATTATTATGATGTGGGTTTAATTAAACCATGATCCCCGGGGGCTCTCATGGAAATAATAATTTGGGAACCTATGATCCTCGGAGGCTCTCATAGGTGGGTTAAGTTAGAGGCGGTCCAATTTAACAATAGGTTAATAAAAATGTAACGGAATAAAATTTGGCTAGTGAGTAGAAGTAGGACAAAATTGCCTTTATGCAAAATAAACCTTAGAGCTATCCACTTGTTATATCCTTGCATGTAGATGATATGTCTGTTTTCATACTTTGGGTGTGACTTGGCAATACATTCAATGTATTGACCCATTGTGGATGCAACGTTTCATGTTGCAGATTTTTCAGACGCAAAGTAAGGTGCGATAGGTCGTTGTTCTGCACTCAGTTTTTCCGTGGAGTTGGATGGACTCATTTACCTTCGAAGCTTCCGCAGTCATTTTATTTAGGTGGCCTTCAGCCATATTATTGTAATGAATACTCTTTTGAGGACCTCGATGTAATAAAGTGTGTGATTGAACTCTTTTATAATTCCTCGAGTACTGTGTGTGTCAGCATACTGATCCAGGGATGACACAGAAGCACAAAGACTCCGGTCCATTGGGATCGGGTCGCTACACTAATAGATCATACATATTTAGAGACCAATTTTTATTGCTTGCACCGATGACAACTTACTTGAAGGATCTTACTCAATCCATAGGTAGGTATGGTGGACTCTCATGGAAAAACTAGTTTAAGGGATGTTTGGAAGCATAAGTAGTATCTCTACTTGGTGCAAAGAATTTGGCTAGCATGAGAGGGAAAAGCAAGCTCAACATGTTGGAGGATCCATGACAATATAACTTCTATTCAGATATAAGCAAACATTACTCATTATGTTGTCTTCCTTGTCCGACATCAACTTTTTGGCATGTCATATTTTAATGAGTGCTCACAATTACAAAAGATGTCCAAGATAGTATATTTATATGTGAAGTCTCTCTTTCTTTATTACTTCCTATTAATTGCAACAATGACCAAAACTATGTTTGTAAACTCTCAGCAAATTTTATTCATCACACTCCTTATATGCAAAGTCATTACTCTCCATAAGATCATTA
This sequence comes from Triticum aestivum, assembly GCF_018294505.1. Taxonomy (NCBI): domain Eukaryota; kingdom Viridiplantae; phylum Streptophyta; class Magnoliopsida; order Poales; family Poaceae; genus Triticum; species Triticum aestivum. Next base: position 258,244,365 of record NC_057806.1, on the reverse strand, counting down.
TATGATAATTTATTTCTTTTTCTCTTTTATTCCTCAAGATCATAGCAAAATAGCAAAGCCCTCAGCTCAAAACTACTCTTTATTATATATAACTCACGGACTCGATTACATAGATAGATCTCGAAACAAAACTCAAAGCTAGATCGTACTAAAACTTCATTCTACTAGATCAAGATATAACCAAAAGGATCAAACTAAGAAAAACGATAAAGGTAAAGGTGTGATGATGATATGATACCGGGGCACCTCCCCCAAGCTTGGCAGTTGCCAAGGGGAGTGCCCATACCCATGTATTTATGTCTATTTCTTCGGAGGTGGTGATGATGCAGTTTTTGATGAAGTAGTGCCACACTTCGAGCATAGGAGATACTCCAATCTACAAATAATTCTCTAGAGGGCGGTGATATGCTCTTGCAACAGAATATTTTCACTAGTCAGATATTTATTTTGCACATGAACTATTTCAATGATCTAGAAAGCTTCAATTTCAGCAGGGGTAAGATGATTGTAGTATGGTTGAAGGATGTCTTCTTCTTCTGCTGCCGGAGCATGATCTCCCGCGACCTTGTTGATCTTATCATCCTCATTGGTTTCCCCAAGTTCTTCTCTCTTCATCTCTATCTTCATCAGCCAAGCATCATCGTCCCCATTGTTGGATGAGGGGGAAGACATGATGCCTGGCCTTGAAAACTCTGGCAGAAAATAGCTCAAAATGAAAACAGGAGATATTGTCGTGGTACGATGGTCAAAACCTTTGGGTGAATACATATGATTTTTTACCAACCAAAAGAAGTATTGTGCAAGAAAACGGAGTCCGGAGGGTACACGAGGTGGCCACAAGGTAGGAGGCGTGCCTAGGGTGGTTCCTCGTGCATCTTTCGGACTACTTTTAATTTTCCTAATTTTTTAAATATTCCAAAATAGAGAAAAATTACCATTGGAAACTTTTTGGAGTTGGTTTACTTACCGTACCACATACCTATTCCTTTTTGGAGTCTGAAACATTCTGGAAAGTATCCCTTATGTACTCCTCCGGTGTTATGGTATTAATAATATTGGTCTCAACATTTATGGGAGTACCTGAGATATAATGTTTGATTCTTTGACCGTTTACCACCTTCGGATTTGTGCCTTCGGCGTTATTGATTTTGATGGCACTAGAATGATAGACCTCCTCGATAATGTAAGGACCTTCCCATTTAGAGAGAAGTTTTCTCGCAAAAAGTCTTAAACGAGAGTTGTATAGCAAAACATGATCACCTACGTTAAACTCACGCTTTTGTATCCTGTTGTCATGTCATCTTTTAACCTTTTCCTTAAACATCTTGGCATTCTCATAGGCTTGGGTTCTCCACTCATCAAGAGAGCTAATGTCAAATAACCTCTTCTCATCGGCAAGTTTAAAATCAAAATTGAGCTCTTTGATTGCCCAATAAGATCTATGTTCAGGTTCGAGAGGTAATTAACATGCTTTTCCATAAGCCATTTTATACGGAGACATACCCATAGGTTTCTTATAAGTAGTTATATAAGACCATAATGCATCATCAAGTTTCTTAGACCAATTCTTTCTAGATCTATTAACAGTCTTCTGCAAAATCAGTTTAATCTCCCTATTGCTCAATTCTACTTAACCACTAGACTGAGGATGCTATGGAGATGCAATTCTATGGTTAACATCATATTTAGCAATTATTTTACGGAAAGCACCATGAATAAAATTTGAACCACCATAAGTCATCAAATATCTAGGGACTCCAAACCTCAGAAAAATAACTTCTTTAAGCATCTTAAATAGAAGTGTTATGATCAGCATTACTAGTTGGAATAGCTTCTACCCACTTAGTAACGTAATCAACAACAACTAAAATATGTGTATACCCATTAGAGGAAGGAAAAGGTCCCATATAATCAAAGCCCCAAACATCAAATGGTTCAATAACAAGTGAATAATTCATGGGCATTTCCTAACGTCTACTAATATTGCCAATTCTCCGGCATTCATTACAAGACAAGACAAACTTACGAGCATCCTTGAAGAGAGTAGGCCAATAAAAACCATATTGCAATACCTTACGTGCAGTTCTATCTGCAGCGTGGTGTCCTCCGTAAGCGTCGGAGTGGCCCTTGCATAGGATCTAATCCTATTCATTCTCAGATACACAATGTCTAATAACACCATCTACTCCTTCTTTATAAAGGTGTGGGTCATCCTAAGTAATGTCTTAAATCATAGAAAAACCTTTTCTTTTGCTGGTATGTGAAACTAGGTGGTATAAATTTAGCAACAATGTAATTAGCATAATCAGCATACCATGGAGTATTACGAGAAGCATTTATGACAGCTAATTGCTCATCAAGAAAGCTATCATCAATAGGCAGTGGGTCATCAAGAACATTTTCTAACCTAGACAAGTTGTCTGCAACGGGGTTCTCAGCTCCCTTTCTACCAATAATATGCAAATGAAATTCTTGTAACAAGAGAACCCATCTAATAAGTCTATGATTAGCATCTTTATTTTCCATAGGATATTTAATGGTAGCATGATCAGTGTGAATAGTTATTTTGGAATCAACAATATAAGATCTGAACTTATCACAAGCAAAAACAACTGCTAAAAATTCTTTTTCAGTATTAGCATAATTTCTCTGGGCACTATCTAGAGTTTTGCTAGCATAACAAAGGACATTCAATTTCTTATCAACTCTTTGCCCTAGAACATCACCAACAGCATAATCACTAGCATCACACATAATTTCAAATGGTAAATTCCAATCAGGTGGCTGAACAATAGGTGCAGAAATCAAGGCTTTCTTAAGTATTTCAAATGCTTGTACACAATCATCATCAAAAACAAAAGGAACATCTTTTTGCAAGAGATTAGTGAGAGGCCTAGAAATTTTAGAGAAGTCTTTAACAAACCTCCTATAGAAACTAGCATGACCAGGGAAACTTCTTATACCTTTGATATCTTTAGGACACGACATCTTTTCAATAGCATATACTTTAGTTGTATCAACGTCAATAGTGCTTTCAGAAATCTTATGCCCCAAGACAATACCTTCATTAACCATAAAGTGGCACTTCTCCCAATTCAAAACAAGATTAGTTTCTTCACATGTCTGCAAAACTCGATCAAGGTTTCTTAGCAATCATCAAAAGAAGTTCCGTAAACAGAGAAATCATCCATGAAAACCTCAACAATCTTTTCACAAAATTCGGAGAATATAGCAGTCATACATCTTTGAAAGGTAGCAGGTGCATTGTATAAACCAAAAGGCATACGTCTATACGCAAAAGTACCTAAAGGGCAAGTAAAAGTGGTCTTTTAGTCTTGTTTTGACACATGTATTTGAGAGAAACCAGAATAACCATCTAGAAAGCAAAAATGTGTATGTTTGGATAGTGTTTCTAGCATTTGATCAATAAAAGGTAGAGGGTAATGATATTTTCTAGTAGCTTTTTTTAATTTGCGAAAATCAATTACCATTCTATAACCTGTAACAATTCTTTGTGGAATCAATTCATTCTTATCATTAGGAACAACAGTAATACCTCCCTTCTTAGGGACACAATGAACATGACTTACCCATCTCCTATCAGCAATAGGATAAATTATACTTGCCTCGAGAAGCTTTAATATTTCATTTATTACCACTTCTTTCATCGTAGGATTTAACCATCATTGATGATCAATAACTAGTTTAGCATCGGGATCCAAATTAATTTTGTGCTGACATAGAGTGGGACTAATGCCCTTAAGATCATCAAGAGTATATCCAATAGTGGCATGGTGCTTCTTCAGAGTTTTCAATAATTTCTTTTCTTCATGCTTTGAAAGTTTAGCACTAATAGTAACATGATATATCTTCTTTTCATCAGGATAAGCATATTTCAAAGTATCGGGTAACTGTTTAAGCTCAAACACAGGATCACCCTTGGGTTGAGGAGGATCTCCAAGTATTTCAACAGGCAAATTGTGTTTCAAAACATGCCCTTGATTAAAGATTATTTCATATAATTCCTTTCTTTCATCCATAAACATATCATTTTCATGGTCTAGGAAATATTGTTCTAAATGATCAGTAGGAGGCACGGCAATAGAAGGAAGACCAATAATTTCATCCTTACTAGGCATTTCTTTCTCATGGGCTTGTCTACAAAATTTAGAAAAATTAAAATCATGAAACATATCCCCAAAACTTATAGTAACAATTTCTTTCTCACAGTTCATCTTAGCATTAACAGTATTCAAGAAGGGTCTACCAAATATAATGGGACAAAAATCATCTTGTGGGGAAGCAAGAACAAGAAAATCAGTAGGCTTTTTTATTTTCCCACACAAGACTTCAACATCTCTAACAATCCCAATTGGTGAAATAGTATCTCTATTGGCAAGCTTAATAGTAACATCAATATCTTCTATCTCAGCAGATGCAATATCATTCATAATTTATTGATATAAAGTAAAAGGAATTGCACTCACACTAGCACCCACATCACATAAGCCATGATAATGATGATCTCCTATTTTAACAGAAACAATAGGCGTGCCAACAATAGGTCTATGTTTATCTTTAATATCAGGTTTGGCAATTCTAGCAGCTTCATCATAGAAATAAATAACATGCCCATGAATATTATCAACCAAGAGATCTTTAACCATAGCAATACTAGGTTCAACTTTAATTTGTTTAGGGGGTGAAGGTGTTCTAGTATAACTCTTATGAACCATAGTTGAAGCTTTAGCAGGATCCTTTATTCTAACAAGAAAAGGTGGTTTTTCAATATAAGGAGTAGGAACAATAGGATCAACATTATAAGTAATAGTTTCTTATTCAACTTTAATAGGTTCTACTACTTTCACTTCAATGGGAGGATGATATTTAAACCACTTCTCCTTAGGGAGATCAACATGAGTAGCAAAAGATTCACAAAAAGAAGCTACTATCTCAGAGTCAAGTCCATATTTAGCGCTAAAATCACGAAATGTGTCGGTATCCATGAAAGATTTAACACAATCAAACTTAAGGTTTATACCTAACTCCTTACCTCAGTCGAGTTCCCAATCTTCAGAGTTGCATTTAATTCTTTCCAATAAATCCAATTTGAATTCAATAGTCTTCTTCATAAAAGAACAATACAAGAAGTATCGAGCATGGATTGATCATTACGAGAAAGCCGAGCATAAAAATTCTAAATAATAATTTCTCTTGAGAGCTCATGATTGGGGCATGCATATAACATTGACTTAAGCCTCCCCCAAGCTTGAGCGATAGTTTCTCCTTCAGGAGGGCAAAAGTTATATATATAATTCCGATCATGATGAACCAGATGCATAGGATAAAACTTGTGATGAAATACCAATTTCAATCGGTTGTAGTTCCAAGATCCAATATCATTGCATAGCCTATACCATGTCAATGCCTTTCCCTTCAAAGATAAAGGGAAGACCTTCTTCTTAACATCATCCTCAGGCAAACCTGCAAGCTTAAATAATCCACAAACTTCATCCACATAAATTAGATGCATATCAAGATGTAACGTTCCATCTCGTGCATAAGGATTATCTAGCAGTTTCTCTGTCATACCCGAAGGAATTTCATAATAAATATTTTTAGTAGGTGCAGTACATTGAGGAGCAACTCTTTTCTCTTCCGTTCGAGGGGAAGATACCCCAAACAAGCCCCATAAAGGATTATTTTCCATAGGGACAAGTGACAGTAAATTTCAGCACACTATATAAATGTTCCCTTACCAAATTCCACTCACCAAAGGCGCTTCACTCCCCGGCAACAGCGCCAGAAAAGAGTCTTGATGACCCAAAAGTATAGGGGATCTATCGTAGTCCTTTTGATAAGAGTGTTGAACCCAACGAGGAGCAGAAGAAAATGCCAAGCGGTTTTCAGAAAGGTATTCTCTGAAATCACTGAAATTATCAGTAACCGATAGTTGTGTGATAAGATAATTCATAACGGGTAACAAGTAACAAAAGTAAATAAGGTGCAACAAGGTGGCCCAATCCTTTTTGTAGCAATGGACAAGACTGGAAAAACTCTTGTATAAAGCAAAGCACTCCCGAGGACACATGGGAATTGTTGTCAAGTTAGTTTTCATCATGCTCATATGATTCGCGTTCGTTACTTTGATAATTTGACATGTGGGTGGACCGGTGCTTGGGTCCTTCCCTTCCTTGGACAAGCCTCCCACTTATGATTAACTCCTCTCGTAAGCATCTGCAACTACGAAAGAAGAATTAAGATAAATCTAACCATAGCATGAAACATATGGATCCAAATCAGCCCCTTACGAAGCAACGCATAAGCTAGGGTTTAAGCTTCTGTCACTCTAGAAACCCATCATCTACTTATTACTTCCCAATACCTTCCCCTAGGCACAAATCAAGGTGAAGTGTCATGTAGTCGACATTCACATAACACCACTAGAGGAGAGACAACATACATCTCATCAAAATATCGAACGAATACCAAATTCACATGATTACTTATAACAAGACTTCTCCCATGTCCTCAAGAACAAAGATAACTACTCACAAAGCATGTTCACGTTCATAATCAAAGGAGTATTAATTATCATTAAGGATCTGAACATATGATCTTCCACCGAATAAACCAGCTAGCATCAATTACAAGGAGTAATCAACACTACTAGCAACCCACAGGTAGCAATTTGAGGTTTTGAGACAGAGATCAGATACAAGAGATGAACTAAGATTTGAGAGGAGATGATGCTGGTGAAGATGTTGATGGAGATTGACACCCTCTCGATGAGAGGATCGTTGGTGATGATAATGGCTTCAATTTCCCCCTCTCGAAGGGAAGTTTCCCCGGTAGAACATCTCCGTCGGAGCCCTAGATTGGTTTTGCCCAGGTTCTGCCTTGAGACAGTGGTGCATCGTCCCGAAAGCTTCCTCTTTATGTTTTCCAGGTCAAAACACAACATATAGTAGAAGATGGGCACCGGAGGCCTGACAGGGGGCCCATAAGGCAGGGGGCGCGCCCCCACCCTTCTGGATGGCTGGTGGCCCCCTTTGGTGCTTTCTTGACCCAATATTTTTTATATATTCTAAAATAATTCTCGTGAAGTTTTAGGACTTTTGGAGTTGTGCAGAATAGGTCTAGAATATTTGCTCCTTTTCCAGTCAAGAATTCCAGCCGCCAGCATTCTCCGTCTTCATGTAAACCTAATAAAATAAGAGAGAAAAGGCATAAGTATTGTGTAATAACATCCCATAATGCAATAAATATCAATATAAAAGCATGATGCAAAATGGACGTACCAGTAGGTCATTTAAAATCAATTGTCAAGTCCCGGCTAGGAATTATTAGCACGAACACTAACCCTAGTCGAATTACTAGCAGAAGCCATTTGCATAGATGAAACAATTAATCACTTATCCCTAGTACCATTCAAACAATCAATACACTACACGGATCTAACGGAACTTACTCAGATTTCATGGATTGGGAGAACATAACAATAGGATTCCTATTCCAAAAAGGGAGAGGCAGGATTAACCAGAGAAACCCTAGGATCTATTTGACACATAAATGGGTATAGATGACTAACTAGTTGTCCGCCGTCATTGGAGTCGTCGCCGGGGTCGTTGCCTGAGTCGTTACCGGAGTCGGGGTGAAACTCGGCCTCCGACTGTGGAAGCTCGACGCCATTGATGACGCCAGGGTGCAGCGATACCTCGCCGGTGGTGACGACAACCTCTGTCTCCATCTCCACGCTGTTCTCCGGTGCTTCAGCAGCCCCGGCGTCGCCACTCCCTCCGATGGGGTGCTTCGGTGGCATCCTCATACACTGACGGCTTTGAAGACTGTGAGCAGCGGCCAGGATGCAAACGGAGAGAGAGGATTGTGTGTGTAACGAGGATGGGGTGTGTCCGCTCGGGCCCACCATTAATATGGAGTAGTGGGAAAGAGGCGGATGGCGGTCAAACCGCTGGCTCGCCTCCCAGTGAGCCTGCGCACCGGACTGATGGCATGCCTTCCGTCGTTTCACACGGCTACTCGCATGCCTCCCGATGGCACTACGCAGCAAGCACGCCTCCATCAATTCACACACTTGCATGCACGCCTCTCGGTTTGCCTGCGCGGCGGACTGCTTGCATGCGTCCCATCAACTCACACCTTCTCGCACAGCATGGCAGCACGTATATTGTTTTCTTATTTGGATGATTAATGCTGCCGCTTTATTGCTTAACCGAATCATGACACGTATCCATTGTTGGTCTAACGCTCACTGTTCGAATAAATAATCCATTTGGGATATTGGTTCCCAATTATTAATAATCTCCCATTTGTAAGAAGATAAATATTACATCAAAACTGGTCTCAAATTTGACAAAAAAAGTATAATGCCACCTTGTATTGGTGTCCATATGACAACACGATAAGGTTCATGAACTTCAAATAAGTTTTGGATGTACTAGAATTTAAAAATCAAGATTCTCAATGTTTGAAATTTCTTGCACAGGGAGTAAACATGCACCAAGTAAGACACATGTGTTTTTGCAATCCATTTAGGTGCACTGTCACGTGTGCATGTAGCTCAAATTTGATTTTTGCACATTATACCCCTAGAAAATCAATCAATGTACTAAAATGTCTTAATGATCTCTGTTTTTTCAAAATTAAAATGTCCCTCCTTTGGTAACATATGTTCACCATGGGATAATTTAACATGCATCATAGTTGCGGTGGATTCGTGGTGTGTGTGTGTGTGTGTGTATTTGGGGGTGGCGGGTGGCTCACAGTACACTACGAGTCATGAGGCACCGTGTGGGTTGGCCGTTTTGTGAGGCAGGTGCCACATTAGAGTCGTGAATTCATTATTTAAAACATTACACAACCCTTTCATACATACATGTTTTGGCCACATGCAGTCGATGGTTGTCCTACACGACACTCGATACTCACGTGTGACGCTTTTTGTGGGCCCGTGAGGTCGTCGTCCATGACTTTGACGAACAGCCGGCAGTGAGGTTAATTTGACCAGCAAGGTAGAATTTTTTTTGTTTGTGTTATGGTGAGAGTATATATATAGTACATGTCGAAGAGGTGGGAGGGGACTAGCATATATACTATATGTACGCGTCTGTGAACAAGTACACCTCACTCAGTGTCGGGACTTTTCGGTTTCCGAAGCACGCGCCATATCAAAGTTGTGAAATTGGCTATTCAAACATCACACAACACCTCTTTGGGCCACATGCATGCATGCGGTGGTTATCCTAGATAGGACACTCACATGTGATGCTTCCATCTGTGGGCCCACGAGGCCATCGTTGATGCATGCATCACTTTGACCTACATCGGGAGAGGTTAATTAATTTCACCATCAAGGAGGATTCTTTTTTGGTTGTATTACGGTACGAGCATATAGTATGCGTCGAAGAGGGGGAAGGGGACCATTATATGTAGTACGCTTCATGAACCTCGCTCTGTGTGGGGACTTTATGGTTTTTGAGGCATGTGCACATCAAAGTTGTGCATTTTGGGTATTCAACATATGTTTGGCCCACATGCAAAGTGATGGTGGTTGTCCTCTCGCACCCACTTAAGTGATTATCAGCGATATAGATGCTTTCCATCTGTGGGCCCTGTTGGTCCATCACTACATTGCCTGACAACGAGAGAGGTTAATTGGACTTCGGAGGGGATTATTATTTTTGTTTGTAATACAATATATATATAGGTCATGCTCTGAGATGACATGATACAGTTTGAGCACACACATGCATGTGTATGCATAAATCCCTCCCATCGAGTCAAAGTGGCTAGTACAACGACACGTCATGAACCGATCACGCTCTGTGTGGGGACTATACGATTTTTGACGCACACGCCACATCAATATTGTGAAATGGTATTTAAACATGCATGCACACGTCACCTCCATACATATACATGTAGTGGTTGTCTTCGAATGGTACACTCCCTCGCGTGGTTATCGGCGACAAGCCTATATATTCGTGGGTCCCCGTGGGCATCCATGATCACCTATGGTGGATTCTTCCTATGGTTCGTGTTATCGTAGTATAGGTCATGGTGAGATTTTGACCTAATTAAGTTTGAGTGCATACTATGCATGCATGCACGCATGAATCCCCATCGTTAGGTTGAAGTGTGGTGTGACATACATATGCATCGTCAACCTAACCCTCACTCGGTGTGGGGATTTATGGTTCGAAAGCACGGTGCCACGCCAAAGTTGTTCCATTGTGCATTCAAAACACACCTCTCCATACATATGGTTGGGCCACACAAAGGCAGTGGTTGTCTTCGGGGACTAGCTACTTGCGTGATTATTGGCGAGTTAGCCCATCTTCGGGGTCGCATGGACGGCCATCACTTTGACCAACAACAAGAGAGAGGTTGTACGACCAAGGTGGATTATTCCTGGTCTGTTTTACGATCCATCTTGGTGAGATACCCCTCTGGCCCACCAACTGAAAGTGAGTGTGTGTGGAGGGGGACTGCTACTTCGCACTTTGCTAGGTGAACCTCGGCTGGGGGGCATGCATTCAGATCTTAGGATTCCCTTCCCGCTGACACGAGGGAGGGCAAGCAATACCGTGCGCTTCGCGAGATAGGTGCCACATCGAAGTTGCATTTGGTATTTGAACATGAAACCACCCTTTTCATACATATATTTGGTCCACATGCAAGTGTGTTCGTGTTCTGACCCTCTCTCGCGTCATTTTTCACCAAATTTATGAATATTAGACAAGTTGGATGATGCAACAGACACGGTTCACTCACACTAACCTCTCGGATTACGGGTTCCGGCATCTCCTTAAGGTTCAAACTCTATGGTGCGCACGAAGATCTCTCTCTCCCTAGCCCGCTCTCGCAATGATCTCAAGGCCTAGCTCGTCGAACCCAAGGAACAAGTGACACGAGAGTTTATACTGGTTCGGGCCACCATTGTGGTGTAATACCCTACTCCAGTGTGGTGCGGTGGATTGCCTCTTGGGCTAGGGATGAACTAGTACAGTGGATGAACAACCTCTTGAGGAGAGGTCTTCTTGAGCTCGATGAGCTGGTGTGTCTGAGGAGGGTCTGAATGATCCGTCCCTAGATGAGCCGATCCTTGACTACGGTGGTGGCTAGTCATATTTATAGAGGTCCTGGTCCTCTTGCCAAACGTTTAGGAGGGAAGGGATCCCACAACGGCCAATTTCGAAGGGAGACAAATAGTACAAGTTATCCTGACAAAAGGTGGTCTTCGCCTGTCAAAGGCTCTGGTGGTGACGCCGCCGTGGGCTCCGCGGTGACCTCCGTCCTGCCGTCTTCCTGGTCTTGGTCTTGTTGCACCGATATGGAAACCTTTCCATGATGCCTCCGAACTCCTCGCTTGCGCCTACCCCTTTAGCACCAAAGAGGAAACTGGCACTCTACGCCCGCTGGCACCCACTTGGCTTCGGTCGTCATGGCTCACATCACGCGGACCTCGCGAGGTGCCCCTTGCATAGATATTCCGCTTCTCAGGAGCCAACCTAGCGAGGCCGCCCCTGGGGAGGTCTTGGTGTCATCCGCCTCGCAAGGCTTGGCCCCTCGTGCGGGTCTTGAGTGGTAGGTGATGAAGATGGACCGTGCCAGGCCGTTGGTGGAGCCACGCCCTGGGCCGCTGGCAAGTAAGTCTGGGTACCCCCGTTCCCAGGACGCCGACAGTAGCCCCCGGGCCAAAGGCGTGCTCGGACTTGGCTTCGAGGAGCTAAAGCGCAAGTGCGGAGCGCCGCGGGCCCCAACCGCCTGCGGCCTTGACACGTGGCGATTGATGAGACATTGGCATCTCCACTTCCCCACGCTGCCGTGATATTTGCCTGGCTAGGCGGCCACCGTTGCCTACACAACCCCACCTTCATTGCTGGCAGCGCACTCCCCAACTCCTTCGTCTTCCCGAAAGCAACGGCCTCCTCCTCCAGCCCGGCCAAGATTCAACCCTCTCCATCGCCATGGTGCCGAGCCGGAAGAAGAAGAAGGGAAAGAAGAAGCCCCAGGCTTTAGCCGAAGCACCGCCAGCCTTCGAGCCTGCCGTCGAGGGAAAGAAGAAGCCCTGGCTCAACTAGGAGGCGATGGACAAGGTTCGTCCAGCAGTCGCCGCCGAATTCAATGAATGGGGGAATATGGTGGTTTGGCCCGCATCCCGAGCCGCGGTCGACAGGACAGCCACCGAGACCCCCATTCATCTTCACGCCCTCTGGGCTGGCTTGATTCCCCCTTTCTCTGCCTTCTTCAATGCCGCGCTCTCTCACTACCAAATCAATACGCTACACCTGGATCCTCAGTCCATCATCCTTCTCGTCGTCTTCGGCTTTGGCTGCGAGGCCATGGTGGGCATTGCTCCCTCCATGGCCTTACTTCGCCACTTCTTCTCGTTGCATCCGACTGACTCCCAGCAGCGCTCCGGATGCTTGACTTTCCAGGTCGTGGCTATGACGGCCGGTGCGGGGATTGACTTCGAGCTTTCGCCGTTTGTGAGCGGGTTCCAGAGGCGGTGGGTGTTCGTGGATGCCGGCGTGCGCAGCCCCCTACTCTTGATTCTGACGGCGCCAGCTGCACCCAGCTCCGGCTAGGTGCATGAGAAGCTCATCGACCCGTGTCTTGCCCATGTCTGGTGCCGGCTGACTAGGCTAAAGGATCTCGGTGCGATGGCGCCCATGGTGGTGAAGGAGTTCATCCGGCACCGCATTGCCCCGCTCCAGCGCCATTCTCATCCAATGTGGACCTTCTTCGGCAGCAAGGACCGCATGAGGCTTCACGACCCCGGGCTTCCTCTTGAGGCGCAACACACTGTGCTTGAGCTCCTGACGGACGGCCCGTCGCCAGCCAATATGCCGGAGGAGGGCTGCCTCTGTACTGCTGCTTAAACACGATGGAGTTCGTGAGGCAGATGCCCTCCTTCGACGAATGGGGGACTACGCCTGGCTAGCCATGAAGGGCCTCACAAGAGCCCCATCTTCGTGGGCCCCTTGGTCGCCGCCCATGTGGTGCTCGCCCCAGGAGTGGGCGCAGGGGGCGGTCACCATCGAACACTGGCAGTGCGGCCGCTGAGGAGCCAGCGTCGCCCGGGGCTCTCGAATCGTTGTCATCTGGGGCTCGAGAGAGCTGTCCTGAGGAAGCGGCCGCAGGGGCGGCGTGGTCCGATACTCCTGAGGCTGAAGCCCCCGGGCCCCTAGCGAGTCGCCATGAGGCGGGGACCGGTGACTCCTCGCGGCCCAGCGTTCCTGAGGTCGCCTCCTCAGGAGCCACGCCAGGCACGCCCGACATTGGTGACTGCTTCCAGGGCTTCGGCCAGCTCCGACCGAACTTCGAAGTGCTCCGCAAGAGGAAGGGGTCTTGAATCTGCAGCGGTAACGCCTTTCGGCCATTGAAGTAGAGGAAGGACATCGCCATAGACGAGTGAGTACCTTATCTTTGTAATTTTTGAGCGCGGCTTCTCCTCCCGACCGCAGTTCCTCAGGGCCCCTTCTGCCAAGGCGACGAAATCTCCCGAGAAGCGACCTCCGCCCGCTTTAGGCCCTCCGCTGACCTTGAGCGCCTCGTGCCGGCCTGCCGCACATGGCGTGGGGCTTGCCGAGGAGGTGGATGCTCCAGCATGGCGCCTCAACCCTGCGCTCTTGTCGTTCCTCCTCTGAGGTCTTGCCTAGGGCGTGGAGAGTGTACCGAGGGGCCCGCCATTGGTCATCGCCCGCGGCTGGACGACCTCGGCGCTGGCCTCATCTTTGAGCGACGAGGCCCTGCCCCGCCGGTCCTCCGCCGAGGTCCGAAGGGCGGCTGGGAAGGCGCCGGCCTCCAGCTCCCTGCTGGCAGCAAGCGAGCGACATCGAACTTCTCCGACGGCCCCTGGTGCAGGGGACGGGCCTGGCCGCGCGTTCGAGCTTGTGTGTAGGCGCGACACCGTCTGTCATGAGCTCTTCCGGGAGGCAATGGGTGCGCTGAGCCAACTCGGGGAGGAGCTTGTGGATGTTGGCGCCCGTCTTGAAACCGAAGGCCTTCGGCTGGCGGACGAGTGGGACCAGCTGAAGGTGTCCATCGACCTCGGGCGTCTCCAGCGCGACCGCGCCATCGTGCAGGCCGAGGCATCCCTTGCTACCTCGCGCGAAGCCAGCGCCCAAGCTTTGGAGGAGGTGAGGGAGGTTGACCGCCACCGCGAGGCTGCAGAGAAGCACGAAGGGGAGCTCTGAGCTCTGAACGCCTCCCTGGAGTAGTAGGTTAGGCGCGCAGGGCTGCCTTGGTGTCAATGAAGGGGTCGCCTTCCGAAGAGGAAGAGATCTTGAAGCGCGAGGAGACGCAGATGCTGGCAGCCACGGAGCGAAGCCTCGAGCTTGAAAGATTGGAGACGAGGGAGCGCCAGGTCGCCCAGGCGGAGGATGCCGCCAGCGCACGCGAGGCCAGGATCCAGGAGGAAGTCGACCACAGGGTGGCGAAGGCTCATGCAGATCTTGCCAATATGCATGACCTGAAGCTGAAGATGGTGGAGGCTGGAGCTAAGGGCAAAGCCAATACCCTCAGGTCAAGGCTGGACGAAGCGGAGCGGTGCGAGAAGGCAGCTGCGGCGGCCCTGATCTCCGTCCAGGCCGAATTGGCCTCCGCCCGTGCCGAACTGCTCCCGCTTCAGCGGCGGGTTACTGATGCCGAGTCTCTCGCGCAGCAGAGCAAGGAGGAAGTTCTCCATCGGCAGACGTTGCAGCACGAGCACGCTCCCATGCTCCGGGCCCTCAGAGCGAGGGCTAACCGGGCGCTAGGCACCATCTGCGACGAACACGACCCTCATCGCCACGCAATAGACTATGCCAGCCATCTCCGCTTCTTCACTGACGTCGTGACACACCTGGAGGACCGGGCCGAGAGGGCTCATGAGCTTGTTGAAGAAAGGAGCCGAGGCCTCCTCGGGCGCGCGTTTTCCCGCGTTTTCAGTCATCTCCCGAGCATCGACCCCCACTTTGACTTCAACGCTGCCATCGCTACTCTGCCCGGAGCCATCTAGAACAACCTGGCACGCTGGGTGGATGATAATGTGGATGCTCTGGTCAGGGCTTTCACTTCCGAGGACGATGCAGTGGTGGTCATGGCGGACGTAGGCGGCGCGGTTGACAATGGTGAAGACAACGCCAGTGATAGTGCCAGCAGCATGTTTGGGAGTGATTCGGAAGTTGTTGCGAGCGACATGTCCGATTGAGCCCGCGCTCCTCTGCTTTGAACCTGCACGCAAAAGCTCGGGCACGGTCCCTCAAGGTGTAAGAGCATTTTGGGGAGGGGGAGCCCCTCATGTAATAAGACTACTGTTTTATTCCTTAAGCCAGACTCGAAATGTACTCTGCGAGCCCACGAGCTCCTCCACGGCTCGTTGTTGTAACTTACCTCAATCCAGGCAGGCCTCGAACTGGTCTTATAGTTGCCGATGTGCATTCCACTCGAGGGGAGTTCTCCGTGGCCTCCCGATGGGAGTCCTTCACGGGCTCGCGAGGTTGCGGGCTTCTGAGGAGCCTGCCAGTCCGCCCGAGAGGGCCTCGCGAGAAACGAGCACCAAACTACAGCAGGTTATGCACGTAGCGCGCATACCACGCCCAGCCCCTACTCGCGAGGTGCTCGCAAGGAAAGGGGTAGCGGGCGCGAGCCTCAAAACAAGGCACTGAACCAGATAGCTCAGAAAATCAACACGAACAAGAGAAGACGCCCCCCGCGCTTGCAAATGAAAATACGACTTCAAGTTCAAATCCAAAAGGTGGCAAATCGAGCTACAAAAAAGGGGTTGAAAGCAAATGGTCGCATCCGGCACCTAGCTAGTCTTCTTGTCTTCCCACTAGCACGGAGCTAAGTGCTTTCACTGGTTGTGAGCATAGTCATTGGGGGACAGTGTCGACGGCCAGCGCGGAGCATGGTGCTTCCACTAGGACGTGGGTGGGAGCCCCCGAGGCCCGAGGGCGGTACTTAGGGACTCCGGGGCGTGTACAACCCCACTCATTATTACATGAGAGTGTCATAAGCGGAGACCTTGACAGGCGCGAGCCCTGCTTCATATCGCTAGGCGAGTGCCCCGCCCTGCGCCACCCTCGACCACCATTGGGCGTCTGGAAACCAGGACGAGACCAAGGGGCAAAGAGGACGGTGGCGGCGCCCTCGACGACCACGGGTCCTCTGCCGGGGGGGAGGCTCGCTAGCGATTCCCCCGGCAGAGGGCCTACCTCCGTGCAGCACCTTGCTTCATGTGGCACGGGGCGGGCCTGGCTTCGGGCCTCTCCCGCGCAGCCCCCAGAGCGTCACTCCTGCCACTGGTTGGGCCACTGCCCTGAGGTCTCTAACTATTGTTGCAGCCTGGTTCTCCTGCAGTTCGGGGTTAGCGTAAGCTTTCTCCTGAGATATTGACCGTACCCCACCATCGTCGTCGCTAAAGAGGTCGGCGAAGCCTCCGGGCGGCTCGGGGAAGACCTGTGCTTCAGGCCCTCTAGCCGCCCATCCTGGTCCGGGGAACGGATTGTGGCCTTCCCCCAGCAAGTATTCCGGGTTCACCATGAGGGGCACGTAGGCGTCCGTGGCCACCTCACCAGAGCCGCTGCCCAGGTACCCTGCGCCTTGAGCCGCCAGTCGAGGCGCTTGGCCCTGGTGGCCGCCGTGTGGCATCCTGGCACGTCCTCGCGGCGGGCCGTCGGTGCTTGTCCCTCCTAGCGATGGCATGGTCACAGCCGGACGGCCCACACCAGGACCCGCGCCGGTGCCGTCGGATCCCCTTGACGCCCTAGGGGGCGCGCGGGCTCGGCCGGGCCTCGCGCGCGCTTCCGCCATGACCTGGGGTGTGGTCAAGGAGCAAAAAGGCGGCGTACCCCTGCAGGCGGCATCCAGTAGCTCGGCGACTCGCTCCAGTAGTGCATCGCGGCCGCTCTCTGCTAGCCTGCACCATAGCAGCTCCCGTGCCATGATGAGCGCGGCTCATATGTTCGCCTGCTCCCGCCGAGTGTGTGGTGTCGTCGCTGCAGCGTAACCTGAAGATCGCGCAGCTGCGCGTGTGCGCCATGGCGTGAGGGCGCCGGGCGCCGGCCCGTGTTGCCCGCGCCCGCGGGTGTTAGGCATTTCGCGGGCCGCCTGGAGCGCAGAGTCGGGGTCTTTTGGAGCGGATGGCGGCCCCCGGGTAGGCTAGGCCACCCAGTGGTCGGTTTGGGTCCTCGGGCCGTTAGACATTAGAGTCGCGGGGCAACGGTGGGTCGGTCGGCGGACAAGAAAGCTTCGGCGCACCCCTACCTGGCGCGCCAAATGTCAGATTACGGGTCCTGGCATTTCCTTGAGGTTCAAACTCTGGGGTGCGCATGAAGATCTCTCTATCCTTAGCCCGCTCTCGCAATTATCTCAAGGCCTAGCTCGTCTTACCCAAGGAACAAGTGACACGAGAGTTTATACTGGTTCGGGCCACCATTCTGGTGTAATACCCTACTCCAGTGTGGTGTGGTGGATTGCCTCTTGGGCTAGGGTTGAACTAGTATAGTGGATGAACAACCTTCTGAGGAGAGGTGTCCTTGAGCTCGATGAGCTGGTGTGTCTGAGGAGGGTCTGAATGATCTGTCCCCAGATGAGCCGATCCTTGACTACGGTGGTGGCTAGTCCTATTTATAGAGGCCCTGGTCCTCTTCCCAAATGTTTAGGCGGGAAGGGATCCCACAACGGCCAATTTCGAAGGGAGACAACTAGTACAAGTTATCCTGACAAAAGGTGGTCTTCGCTTGCCAAAGGCTCTAGTGGTGATGCCACCGTGGGCTCCACGGTGACCTCCGTCTTGCCGTCCTGCTAGTCTTGGTCTTGTTGCACCGATATGGAAACCTTTGCCTGATGCCTCGGGACTCCTTGCTTGCACCTGCCCCTTTTGCACCAAAGAGGAAACTGGCACTCTGCGCCCGCTGGCGCCCGCCTGGCTTTGGTCGTCATGGCTCACGTCACGCGGACCTCACGAGGTGCCCCTTGCATAGATATCTCCACCCCTCAGGAGCCAGCCTAGCGAGGCCGCCCCTGGGAAGGACTTGGTGTCGTCCACCTCATGAGGCTTGGGCCCTCATGAGGGACTTGAGTGGTTGCTGAGGAATATGGGTCATACCAGGCCATTGGTGGAGCCACGCGCTGGGCCGCAGGTAGGCAAGTCTGGGTACCCTCGTTCCGAGGACGCCGACATAACCGTGTGCCACACCAGTGCCTTTGTCACGCACATCCGCATAGTACATTGGGCTCCATGAGGCTTCCCCTCTCAAAGATATCTACCCGCCTGCAGCTTTTTTCTCTTTGATAACACACAATTATTATGTTTCGACCATGTGTGATGTTTCTTGTTCCCAATCCCGCCCGCATCCCTCGAAAATATCTGCCCACCTTGAGGGTTTTTCTGTTTGATAAGACACGATTGTTATCTCTGGACCGTGTGCGATGCACATCATCCAAATTTTCAATAGCCTCGGCATTTCACTCTCGCGTTTGACTCCCTGTAGTAAAAAATTTAGTAGCCGCGTCATTTCCTCAAACACACCCCCGCCCCCCTCCACACACACACACCAAAACCTCCTCGGGCACACGTGTGCGCGCGTGCACATACACACCCTCCCTCGCTCGAAACCCTAGCAAGGTCGCCGCCGCCGCAAGGCCTCCATTGTCAACATCTACCGGTTTGCCTGTGCAGCTTACACACCGATCCCCATACCCAGGCCGCCCTGAGTTTCTAAGATGACGCCTCCCAAACGCCCCCTTTCCCACAGATCCCCATCCCCCACTCCAGAGCGGCGCAGCCTAAGCCCGGCTACGCTTCCCGTGGAGCTCGAGGAGCGACTGGCCCAAAAGAGGTGCATCATGGTCTCTTCGCCCGATGTTGCCGAGGAAGCTGGCAACCATTACTGGCCGCAGGCACTCAATCAACGGGCTACAGTATGCGGGTATGTCACGGACGCCGGCTACGACATTGAGGTTGTCGACAACGATGGCCTGAGGTGGGCTATGTCACAGGTTAAGTGGCCCACCTCAACCCCTCAAGTTCAACCGCCGTCGATCTCATCCATTGCCCCACCGCTGATCTCCCTGGCTTGCTGTCAAGAATTTGCCATCCTACATCGCCATCGAGCCCCTTTTGTCCTTTCTGAAGGACACGTTCTGCAACACTGGCTTGGGATCCACTACTTCCAAGTCAGACCTCATCGACGGTGACCATGAGGAGGGAACCCTCTCCGGCTCTTCCAAGGGGAAAGATCCCATCTGCGACATCAGGGAGGGCACCCTACAGCCGTGCTCTTCCAAGGGGAAGAAGCCCATCTGCGAAAACATGGAGCGCATCCAGTGTCCATGCTCTTCCCACAGGAACGAGCCCATCTGTGACAAGTGAGGAAACCCATGATTTGTTTTGCCGTGCCTCTTCACAGGGGGAACCCATGATTTTTTTTGTCGAGTCCCTTTTGTAGTGTAGTGAGAATATTTCCAATTTTAATTGCTATATTTGGTTGTTTGCAGTATGCCTTATTTATTTCAGTTGTTCATAATGTGATGCCCTATAGGTGCAATTATTTACTGTGCAGTACATTTCATCAATCTAGTTTTAAACATACTGATAGGAATGCATATATTTGCTTGCTGTTCAGCCTGTTATAGCTAGCATATGCCTCTTTTAAAGATTTTGATTGTTCAGTTGTTTGTAGTTAGCATATGTCTAGTTTCAAATGCTATCTTTGGTTGCTCGTAGTATGCCTTGTTTATTCCAGTTATTCACAATGTGATGTTCTATATGTGCAGGTATGAACTGTGCAGTTGAATTTCATCAATACCAGTTTCAACAATACCACTATGAATGACTACATTTGGTTGCTGCATCTTGTAGTTAACATGCCTTTCCATTTTTATTTAACAATAACTAGTGCACTTAGACCGGCACAATACCAGTTTGAATGACTATGTTTGCTTGTTGTTAAATGTTAGGCATGTTGCAGTTAATGCACCTTTCCACTTGTTTTGCTTTACTAGCATGCTTAAACCTGCACACTAAAGCTATCTTTTGGAGATTATTTTGTCTGCCATGGATATATTTGGTTGATGTTTAGCCTGTTGTTCTTAACATGCCTCTCGAGGTACCTACACAGGGAAATTTTGGGAACGACTGCTGTTTTCCATCGAGGTTAGTTTCATCCCATGGCTTATATATACTCACTGTTCAGGATATCGGTAGCTGGTACCATATAGGCTGGGGGCTGATAAGGGACAAATCGGTGAATCAGACTTTTAACTGAATATATCTGTAACCCATTTATCGTTAGGTTTAGAGCCTGTTTGGGACTGCTCTACTCCTTAAAATTCAGCTCTGCTCCAAAAAACGCAAGCCAAACGGGGTAGCTTCATGATATGCCGCTGCGCAAAAAACTAGAAATTGGTGTACAACTCCTAGTTTTTTATGAAGCTCTTGAGGGGGTGCTCCAAAAAACTCTAGAAGACGGAGTTGGGGGCAAATTACCCACCACTGCCACCAGTAAGTGGATAGCCCTTCGTTTCTCCCCCCTCATCCAATCAAATAGATCCTTTCCACCAAATTTCTCATTCGTGAAGCTGGAGCTACATGCAAGCCAAACATTCTCTTTGGTAGTGTTAGAACTTTTATATGAAACTGCTCCAAAATGGATTTGGTGGAGTGAAACTGATTTTGGTGATGCGGAGTAGTCCCAAACAAGCCCTAACTAGGGCCATATGTAATATATCTGAGGTTACATAGCAACATGCACTGTACTTAATGTCTAAATATGCAATCCTAGGCTACATAGCGAGAAGGAAGAGTGTCACCTTAATGTTCTGATGATGTCTAGATATACCTAGAAGAGCAGCAGCAACAAAAACACAACCCTGTTTGGATACACAACTTAGCTAGAGGTTAGAGTTAGTTTCTAGCTCATGACTAACCCTGAACTAACTCCATCCAAAGAGGTGTTTGGATGACAGGGTTAGATTAACAATAAATGCACTAGGAGAACTAGCTCCAATTATTGGATAGTTTTTTTGGGAGGGTTAGATGCAACTAGCTCAAACTAGCCCTCATGTTTGGATATACTTTAAGGCTATTTGAGCCCGAACTAGCTCAAACTAACTCTAACCCATGGATACAGCAACAGTTAATCAGCCGATAATTTGTAAGAATGCAATGAACTCCTCCCGGCCCATAATATAAGATGTTAATTCATCTAATATGTGAGTATATTGGATGTTATAAGATATTATAAAAGAGTGTTGTACTACATCATTGTGCAATTGTTGTTTAGCTTCTAATGTTAACTTGGTGCTTTTAGGTACATATGTCATTGGTAAAGATCCGCGCTTTGACCCTTTCTGCGTATGGGGCAATGAGATTTCGATGAACCAGCATCTAGTGAGGAAGCTGATAAAGATTGTTAGTAAAATGGGTCAAAATATGGCAATTAAACAATTTGTTTACACTTTATCCAAGACAACAACGAACTGCAGGATGGTAAGTAAGAACTCTGCAGCCTTCTTTTTACTGCCCATAATGAGTTGTGTTAGATGACAATGTTTGAATATTTTTCCTCTACAGTGGTTCCCAAAGTAGTTTGATCAAGATTACCTCTCAAAATACATGATTGGGAGGCATGCAAAGGTTAAAGTATTTCTACCAGAACATGACGATTATCTAGACGATTTCATAAAGACCGTGAAGGATGGGCGGTCGACCATCACAAGGGGTTGGACTAGAGTCATGCGTGCCTTCTGCATGGAGGAGGGCACAATATGGCATTCCGCTTCACCTTGTTCAGCAACCAGAATGTATTTTGCCTCTTTCTTTACCGTCTTTAATAGTACAAGTATACAACTGTGGTTCATCATTCTTTATTAGGTTCTTATGTAATTCTTGAACATATGTACCTATGAATTGAATAATGCATTGGTTTTTTGAACCTGGTGGATATGAATAAAGCTATAGCATACATTCAAATTCAAATTCAAATGTGGTACAATTTGAAATAGCAAAAATTAAGTTACGGCACACACAGCTGGTAAAATACAAACGTTTGCAATATACACCATAATCCGACATGGTGCACAGAGAGGAAACGTGTGCAAGCATGCACAGTTGCCATTTCCAAAGCATGTGCGATATCAGACAATATCACAAACGGTGCGGGCAAACTAAACATTTGTGATAGTTTCCTTATCATACACGATTCGCAACCATGAACTGTTTCTGAGGAAGTATGCATCATAAACGTTGCACCACATAATAGTGTGTGCGATAGTTTTCGTGTACGACGATGTTACGACGGTCTGACGTTTCGTAATCCTGTCCAACACTCGTACGGAGATTAGCTAATCTTCTTAATTAGTTATCACATATGGTTTGGGAAAAGCGCATGTGTGTGATTGTCTTCTTACCATACACATTCTATAATAGTGAACCGTTTGTGATGGCCGCACATCGTAAACATAGCACCACAGAATACCGACTGCGATGGCAATGTGAGCACAAACGAGTAGCGAGTACTATATATGCATCAAGGCTCCCTATCCCTGACGGATTCTGGGTCGTGTGGGAAGGACACCCCCTATCGCCCACACTCACTTGGCCATGGTTCCAAATGTGGTCGTGGAAAGGGGTTTAAAACCGTTTGTATAGCACCTCACTGAACCAGTGTTTCCTTGACTCCCCTAGGGTGTTGGGATTTTAGAGTAATTATAGAGGTGGAGGTAGGTCAGGAAGCTTCCCGTGAGCTCCACTACCCACCAGGGCGCGCCTGGGGCCTCTCACGCGCCCTGGTGCCTAGTGGGCCCCATGGACCACCTTCCATGTGCTCCTTTGGCTCCCTGGGTGTATTCTGGGTAGAAAAAGTCTCCAGAAAGTTTCGTGCCATTTGGACTTCATTTGGTATTGATATTCTGCAAAGTAAAAAACAAGTAAAAAATAGCAACTGGCACTGGGCACTATGCCAATAGGTTAGTCCCAAAAAATGATATAAATTTGCTAGTAAATGAATATAAGACATCCAAGATTGATAATATATCAGCATGGAACAATAAAAAATTATAGATACATTGGAGACGTATCAGCGAGCCAGATGGAATGGGCGCTGTTGCTACTTCTTGAGCTTGCATTGGTTTTTTCCCTCGAAGATGAAAGGGTGATGCAGCAAAGTAGATATAAGTATTTCCCTCAGTTGAGAACCAATGTATCAATCCAATAGGAGGAACACACAAGTCTGCAATGATAGCACTTGCACAAACAAACTAATACTTGCACCCAACGCAATAAAGGGGTTGTCAATCCCTTCACGGTTACTTGCAAGGATGAGATCTCATAGAGATAGGTATAAAAGATAATAAAAGTGCAAAACAAAGAAAAGGTAAATAAATTGCAGCAAGGTATTTTTCGTTTTTTGGTTTTATAGATGTGAAAATAATATGATAAGAATAGACCAGGGGGCATAGTTTTCACTAGAGGCTTCTCTCTTGAAAGAACACATACGATGGGTAAACAAATTACTGTTGAGCCATTGATAGAAAAATGAATAATTATGATGAAATATAAGGCAATGATCATCAATATAGACATCACATCCATGACAAGTAGACCAACTCCTGCCTACATCTACTACTATTACTCCACACATCGACCGCTATCCAGCATGCATCTAGTGTATTAAGTCAACAAGAACGGAGTAACGCCTTAAGCAAGATGACATGATGTAGAGGGATAGATCCAATCAATATGAATA
The DNA here is from genome assembly GCF_018294505.1 of Triticum aestivum. Classification (NCBI taxonomy): domain Eukaryota; kingdom Viridiplantae; phylum Streptophyta; class Magnoliopsida; order Poales; family Poaceae; genus Triticum; species Triticum aestivum. The sequence goes on along the minus strand of NC_057806.1, from coordinate 258,220,606 downwards.
AACCCCACTTTTTTATCTTTAATGGCAAAAATACAAATACGTGACATGTCCCTTTCAGTCACTGGGATTGAGAACCACAAGATTGAACCCATTACAAAGCACCTCTTCCCTTGCAAGAAAAATCAATCTAGTTGGCCAAACCAAATCAATAGATCAGAGAGAAAACAAAGCTATCTTAATCATGTATAAAAGAGTTCAGAGAAGACTCAAAAAATATTCATAGATAATCTGATCATAAACCCACAATTCATCGGATCTCAACAAATCCACCACAAAAGAAGATTACATCGAATAGATCTCCAAGAACATCGAGGAGAACATTGTATTGAAGATCAAAGAGAGAGAAGAAGCCATCTAGCTACTACAAATGAACCCGTAGGTCTGTGGTAAACTACTCACACATCATTGGAAGGGCAGAAGGGTTGATGTAGAGGCCCTCCGCGATCCAATCCCCCTCTGGCAGAGTACCGAACAGGTCTCCAGGTGGTATCTCATGAGGACAGAAACTTGCGGCGGCGGAAAAGTATTTTTGGTGTGCCCTCTGGTATATGGGGAATATTTGGGCATTTATGGAGCTAAGATTAGGGTCAGAGGTGCCTTAGGGGGCCCACAAACTCATAGGGCACACCCCCCTATGGCATGCCTGGTGAGCTTGTGGCTCACCCGTGGCCCTTCTGGCGTCTTCCCGAAGCTTCATAGGTGTCTTCTTGTCCAAGAAAAATCATGAAAAATTTGTGTTCCGTTTGGAATCCGTTTGATATTGATTTTCCGTAAAAGACCAAAACAAGGAAAAAACAACAACTGACACTTGGCACTAGGTTAATAGGTTAGTCCCAAAAATGGTATAAAATAACATAATAATGTATATAGAACATCCAAGATGGATAACATAATAGCATGGAACAATCAATAATTATAGATACGTTGGAGACGTATCAAGCATCCCCAAGCTTAATTCCTGCTCGTCCTCGAGTAGGTAAATGATAAAAATAGAATTTTTGATGTGGAATGCTACCTAACATGTATATAATGTAATATTTCTTTATGTAGTCTGAATATTCATATCCATAAGATTCAAAACAAAAGTTTAATAAATTGACATAAAAACAATGATATTTTAAACATACAAAAAAGCAATCATGTCTTCTCTAAATATCATGGCTAAATAAAGTTATCCCTACAAAATCATATAATCTTGTCATGCTCTATCTTCATACCACAAAGTACTTATCATGCACAACCCCGATGACAAGCCAAGCAATTGGTTCATACTTTTAATGTTATTAAGCTTTTTCGACTTTTACGCAATATATGAGCATGAGCCATGGTAGCAGTATAGGTGGAATAGAATATGATGGTGGAGGTTGTGTGGAGAAGACAAAAAGGAGAAAGTCTCACATCGACGAGGCTAATCAACGGGCTATGGAGATGCCCATCAATTGATGTCAATGCAAGGAGTAGGGATTGCCGTGCAACAGATGCACTAGAGCTATAAGTGTATGAAAGCTCAAAAAGAAAACTAAGTGGGTGTGCATCCAACTCGCTTGCTCACAAAGACCTAGGGCATTTGAGGAAGACTGTCATTGGAATATACAAGCCAAGTTCTATAATGAACCTGATGCAGTGACTGGTAAGTTCTCGATTAATTCAGTAACTACACTTGTTCTTTTCGATACTGGTGCATCGCATTCATTTATTTCGAGGGTATTTTTTGATAAACATGGATTGCCAACCAAAACCCTTAGTATGCCTATTAGAGTGAGTTCCCAGGACCAGAGATGACAGCAAGTGTTGGTTTTCATCAGTTGACCTTGTCTATTGGGAAGCTTGAGTTTCCTACAGATTTGATTATATTGAAGTCACAAGGTCTGTATATTATTTTCGGTATGGAATGGTTGCAGTTATATAAAGGTCGTATTGATTGTGCCAGTCGATCTATTACTCTTATTGCACCAGGAGGGAAGATGATCAAATATGTATATAAGTATAAGACTAATCCGGTACAGGTGAACTCTCTTAAGGGGTGTAGCCTGGAAGAGGTGCCAGTTGGGAGGGATTATCCAGATGTGTTTCCAGAGGAGTTGCCAAGTATGCCACCAAATAGATATATTGAGTTTCTTATTGATTTAATACCAGGCACTAGACCAATTGCAAAGATACCGTATAGAATGCCTCCTCATGAGTTAGAGGAATTGAAGGAGCAGATAAGAGAAATGTAGGCAGAGGGATTTATTCGCCCAAGCTCATCACCTTGGGGAGCTCCAGTTTTGTTTGTGGAGAAGAAGGATGGGACCTTGAGGATGTGTGTTGATTATCGTTCTCTGAATGAGGTAACCATTAAGAATAAGTATCCTTTGCCTATGATAAATGATCTATTTGACCAATTCGAGGGAGCTACTATGTTTTCTAAGATTGATCTTTGTTCTGGTTATCATCAATTAAAGATTCGTGAGAAAGATATTCCCAAGACTGCTTTTCCCACGAGGTATGGGTTGTATGAATATAATGTTATGCCATTTGGATTGACTAACGCCCCTTCATTAATCTATAAAAGGAGGCCCATAGCAATGGTGGGAAGGGTAAGAAGGTTGGACAACTCACATCCATACGTGCGTACCCACTATCGCCCCAGCCGGGCAAGTGTACTACATTCCACCACCACTCTTCCACCATCAATCCACCAAAGAAGGAGTAGGGTTTATGCCTCACGGCGGCCTGAACCTGGGTAAAACTGCCTGTGTGATCTATGTCGTGCTGCCCCACGCTTGTCTGCTCATTGTGCAACGTGACACCCCCTACCGAACTAGCAAGGGGCCTTCTGGCCCCATAGGTGGTCGTGGTTTCTCGTGACAATCAGAGACTAGCAGGTTTGTTACAGCCATTTCCTACACCTAATTGGAAGTGGGATGACATTGGTATAGACTTCATTACAGGTCTACCCAGGACTCGGTCAGGTTATGGTTCTATTTGGGTAGTTGTTGATCGTTTGACTAAAGTTGCTCACTTCATCCCGGTAAAGATTACTTATACTAGTTCTTAGCTAGCTAACATTTACATGTCTAAAATTGTTTGTCTGCGTGGAGTTCCAAGGAAGGTAGTGTCTGATAGAGGTACTCGGTTCACATCTAAATTTGGGCATTAGTTGCATGAATCCTTGGGCACCAGGCTGGAGATCAGTACAATTTTCCATCCACAGACAGATGGGAAGACAGAGAGGGTAAATCAGATTTTGGTGGATATGTTGAGAGCTTGTGCTTTTGACTATGGGTCCAGTTGGGATGATAATTTACCTTATGCAGAGTTCTCATATAATAACAGTTATCAGGCTAGTGTGAAGATGGCACCATTTGAGGTATTGTATGGTAGGACGTGCAGGACGCCATTGATGTGGGATGAGGTTGGCGAGTGTCAGTTCTTTGGACCATAGTTGATTAGAGATGCTGAGGAGAAGGTCAAGCTAATTCATGATAGGCTAAAGATAGCACAGTCCATACAGAAGAGTTATGCAGATGCAAAACGTAAGGAGGTGACATATGAGGTAGGAGACCGTGCATACCTAAGAGTTTCACCACATCGTGGAATCAAGAGATTTGGAATCAAGGGTAAGTTAGCACCACGTTTTGTGGGGCCTTACAAGATCTTGGAGCATAGAGGAGAGGTAGCTTATCAGCTGGAGTTGCCAGAATCCTTGTCAGGAGTTCATGATGTGTTTCATGTATCCCAGTTGAAGAAGTGCCCTGCAGAGATGATGGATGTACCATTGAGGGACATGGTGCCACTTGAGGCAACTCAGTTGGAGAGTGCTTTGATATATGAGGAGAAGCTTGCTAACATTCTGGAGACAGCACAGAGAGTTACACGCACCAAGACAATTAAGTTATGCATGTTTCAGTGGGATCATCATACAGAGGAGGAAGCTACCTGGGAACAAGAGGAAGATCTCAGGCAGGATCACCCACACCTATTTGCTAGCCAGCCTGAATCTCGAGGGCGATATTCATCTTAAGGGGGGTAGGTTTGTAACATCCCAATTTTCCTAATTAGGATGTTAATAGGTCATTCATATACATCTCATATTTTATTTGCATTATTTGCCTTTTGGAATATTCAAATCATTATGCAACTAAGGCAAATTTATTGGACTGGAGATAACATGACTTCTCCCCTATTTAAAAATGTTCACAATGTTAGGAATATTATTTGGAGTTTACCCGATTTATTCTGTCATTTATATAAACTCCAAATTATTTTATTTGAGTGTTTTATTACCGTTTGTGTGGCCTATTGCATAAAAAATGTATTTTCAAAATTGCATTAGAGTAGGAACTAGCGTTCTTGTAGTCTATATTAGTAGTATTATTTTACTGTGTGATTATATATTTTTATTTAGATTTATTCTGTTGTGTGTTTTTATTTTAGTTAATTATTTGCCGTAGCAGTTTTGTTTAAAAAAAGAGAAACCAGCCAGCCATCCGGCCTAGTAGAGTGCAGCAGCCGACCAACCCCGTCGCCGCAGCCCACCTCCCGAAGCAGTACACGCCGCCAGCACCCCAACCCGCTCGCTCGCTCATAGCCGCTGACCAACGGGCCCCAGCCCAACGCCCTGTTCGTCGTCCCCGAGCCGGACACCGCTCGACCGCACGCACGCTGAGGCCGAGCCCGACTCGAGCTCACGCTCCGTGTCTACCTCGTGCGCATCCGACGTGTTGTCTGCGAGCATAAACCTAGGGGAGACCCCGCCCTGCCCCTCCTGTCCCAATCCCTTTCCTCGTCGGCATGCATAGGTTGGGCAAAACCGAGGAAGCTCCAGCAGCCGCTGTTTCTCTGGTCGTTTTCGTCGGCGTAAGAACACCACAGCCGTGCCGCTTGCTCCTTTTGACCCTCCTGTCAACTCGGCGCTTACCTGACTTCTTATCGTGGTAAAAAATGCAGCCATGCGAGAGGAATAAGCTTGTCCGTTGCCACCGAAGCATGCCGGAGTTCGCGATTCCGCCGTCGCCAACGGAGGGAGCCCCCGCCGTCGTTTGAGCCACCACCATCCCCGTCGTTCGACACTGCATCCGCCTGCCACCTCGCCTTCGCCGGAGACCCGCCGGAGAAGCACCGCCGCCTACGCCCGAACCGCTGTCGTCTTCCCTTGTTTGCTGGCAAGCACGCGCACGCAGAGAAACAGCTGAGCCAATCGGGTGCTGACACTTGGCACTGTTACAGTAGCTGCAACAGTATACGCTACAATATTTCCAGAACACTATTTTCCTTTTTTTAGATTTCAACTAAACTTCCTTTAGCCATATCTTTTAGTTGACATATCCATTTAGGCGATTCCTTTTCCTATGCACTCGCAATGACCAGGAGAATATGATAGAACCAAAATTTCATATGTTTGCACTTTTCAAATTTGAATTCATTCAAATTTGAGTTAAACCTTCGGGAGGCAATAACTTTCAAACCGTTTAACGAAACTGAGTGTTTCTTTTTCGTTGTGTTTCTAGTGCATTGTAGTTGATTTGTACATGCTTTTATTCTACTGTTCTTGAATTTTAAATGATTTTTCTTGCTGTTGGTTTTATTTTGGTTTTATTTGAGTTTCGGTGATTGATTTGTTGATTGTGTGAAACATTTAGATTGTCTGGAGTGCGCCGCGAGCTATTGTCAGGAGTGTGAATTTCTGAACCAGAACCAAGGCAAGTTACATGTTGATCATCCTTTACCTATTGTTTTTCTGTGCATGTAGGCTATATCACTTTTATGAATATATGCATGTTTAGGAATACTATATTATTGTGCTATGTTGTAGAGCTATCTCCCGTCAATGCAGATCGTGGTACTTGTAGTTTTGGTATTCTTGGTAGACGAGGGTGGTTCATGTATACATTGAGTTAATGTGAGGATTATTTATATGACTGAATGAGTAGTAATTAAGGATATAATTCACCTCAGGGCGAAAGTGGTATTGTTTGTGTTAAGGGAAGGCATTATGGGGCTTGCACCTTTTCTAAGGCCATGTGCCCATGAGAGTGCACCCTAAGTGGAATGCCGCCCAGGTTTAAAAAGATCAGGCAAACCTAGTGACTAGTAGCTTCCATGTGTGGCCATTGGCTATATGGGCTCTGGATTAGGTGATTAGTTGTTGGAACCCTTATCCAGATAGTGTTGACAGATGTAGCATATATAGGTGGGATGTGGCCATCAGGTGGTTAAGGGAACCTCTTCTGAAAGACTTCGTCTCAATCTTCGGATCGGGTACAGTGGGTAAAGCGTACAAAACTCTGGAGTGTATTAAAAACTAATCATGATTAGTCGTGTCCTCGGTTATGGACAAATTTGAGCAACTATGCCATTATAGTTGTTGGAACTCCGCCTATGTTGTCTCAACATAGCCGGTCCCAAGCCCGGGTAAAGGAGGAGGGTTGTGATAGGCTTGGCGAGCCAACGTAAAAACTCAGCCACTCTTATGGAGATGAAACCCAAAAGATTTTCGTTGGGGCGTAACCCTCTCAGCGACGCGCCACATCGGAACCCGGGTGTGGTGGAAAATGGGCAAGGGCCAGGCCGTCACCCCCCAGGTGGCGCGCCGTATCTTGATCCGGATACGGTGGCAAGTGAGCGAGGATTGGGTCGTCGCATCCTTAGTGGCGCGCTACATCGGCGCCCGGATGTAGTGGAAAATGAGCAAGGGTCTTCGCATTTGACTCGACGAGTGCGAAGGGTAAGGAAGCTAGCCGAGCCTAGGAGGATTCGCTTAGGTAGCTGGAACGTAGGGTCTCTGACAGGGAAGCTTCGGGAGCTAGTTGATGCAGCGGTGAGGAGAGGTGTTGATATCCTTTGCGTCCAAGAAACCAAATGGAGAGGACAGAAGGCGAAGGAGGTGGAGGATACCGGCTTCAAGCTGTGGTACACGGGGACGGCTGCAAACAGAAATGGCGTAGGCATCTTGATCAACAAGAGCCTCAAGTATGGAGTGGTAGACGTCAAGAGACGTGGGGACCGGATTATCCTGGTCAAGCTGGTAGTTGAGGACTTGGTTCTCAATGTTATCAGCGCGTATGCCCCGCAAGTAGGCCACAATGAGAACACCAAGAGGGAGTTCTGGGAAGGCCTGGAAGACATGGTTAGGAGTGTACCGATTGGTGAGAAGCTCTTCATAGGAGGAGACCTCAATGGCCACGTGGGTACATCTAACACAGGTTTTGAAGGGGCGCATGGGGGCTTTGGCTATGGCATCAGGAATCAAGAAGGAGAAGATGTCTTAAGCTTTGCTCTAGCCTACAACATGATTGTAGCTAACACCCTCTTTAGAAAGAGAGAATCACATCTGGTGACTTTTAGTAGTGGCCAACACTCTAGCCAGATTGATTTCATCCTCTCGAGAAGAGAAGATAGGCGTGCGTGCCTAGACTGTAAGGTGATACCTGGAGAGAGTGTTGTACCCCAGCATAAGCTGGTGGTTGCTGACTTCCGCTTTCGGATTCGTGTCCAGCGGGATAAGCGTGCCAAAGTCGCTAGAACGAAGTGGTGGAAGCTCAAGGGGGAGGTAGCTCAGGCGTTCAAGGAGAGGGTCATTAAGGAGGGCCCTTGGGAGGAAGGAGGGGATGCGGACAATGTGTGGATGAAGATGGCGACTTGCATTCGTAAGGTGGCCTCGGAGGAGTTTGGAGTGTCCAGGGGAAGGAGAAGCGAAGATAAGGATACCTGGTGGTGGAATGATGATGTCCAGAAGGCGATTAAAGAGAAGAAAGATTGCTTCAGACGCCTATACCTGGATAGGAGTGCAGACAACATAGAGAAGTACAAGATGGCGAAGAAGGCCGCAAAGCGAGCTGTTGGTGAAGCAAGGGGTCGGGCATATGAGGACCTCTACCAACGGTTAGGCACGAAGGAAGGTGAAAGGGACATCTATAAGATGGCCAAGATCCGAGAGAGGAAGACGAGGGATATTGGCCAAGTCAAATGCATCAAGGACGGAGCAGGCCAACTCTTGGTGAAGGACGAGGAGATTAAGCATAGATGGCGGGAGTACTTCGACAAGCTGTTCAATGGGGAGAATGAGAGTTCTACCATTGAACTGGACGACTCCTTTGATGAGACCAGCATGCGTTTTGTGCGGCGAATCCAGGAGTCTGAGGTCAAGGAGGCTTTAAAAAGGATGAAAGGAGGCAAGGCGATGGGCCCTGATTGTATCCCCATTGAGGTGTGGAAAGGTCTCGGGGACATAGCGATAGTATGGCTAACCAAGCTTTTCAACCTCATTTTTCGGGCAAACAAGATGCCAGAAGAATGGAGACGGAGTATATTAGTACCAATCTTCAAGAACAAGGGGGATGTTCAGAGTTGTACTAATTACCGTGGAATTAAGCTGATGAGCCATACAATGAAGCTATGGGAGAGAGTCATTGAGCACCGCTTAAGAAGAATGACAAGCGTGACCAAAAATCAGTTTGGTTTCATGCCTGGGAGGTCGACCATGGAAGCCATTTTCTTGGTACGACAACTTATGGAGAGATATAGGGAGCAAAAGAAGGACTTGCATATGGTGTTCATTGACTTGGAGAAGGCCTATGATAAGATACCGCGGAATGTCATGTGGTGGGCCTTGGAGAAACACAAAGTCCCAGCAAAGTACATTACCCTCATCAAGGACATGTACGATAATGTTGTGACAAGTGTTCGAACAAGTGATGTCGACACCGATGACTTCCCGATTAAGATAGGACTGCATCAGGGGTCAGCTTTGAGCCCTTATCTTTTTGCATTGGTGATGGATGAGGTCACAAGGGATATACAAGGAGATATCCCATGGTGTATGCTCTTTGCGGATGATGTGGTGCTAGTTGACGATAGTCGGACGGGGGTAAATAGGAAGTTAGAGTTATGGAGACAAACCTTGGAATCGAAAGGGTTTAGGCTTAGTAGAACTAAAACCGAGTACATGATGTGCGGTTTCAGTACTACTAGGTGTGAGGAGGAGGAGGTTAGCCTTGATGGCCAGGTGGTACCTCGGAAGGACACCTTTCGGTATTTGGGGTCAATGCTGCAGGAGGATGGGGGTATTGATGAAGATGTGAACCATCGAATCAAAGCCGGATGGATGAAGTGGCGCCAAGCTTCTGGCATTCTCTGTGACAAGAGAGTGCCACAAAAGCTAAAAGGCAAGTTCTACAGGACGGCGGTTCGACCCGCAATGTTGTATGGCGCTGAGTGTTGGCCGACTAAAAGGCGACATGTTCAACAGTTAGGTGTGGCGGAGATGCGTATGTTGAGATGGATGTGTGGCCACACGAGGAAGGATCGAGTCCGGAATGATGATATACGAGATAGAGTTGGGGTAGCACCAATTGAAGAGAAGCTTGTCCAACATCGTCTGAGATGGTTTGGGCATATCCAGCGCAGGCCTCCAGAAGCTCCAGTGCATAGCGGATGGCTAAAGCGTGCGGAGAATGTCAAGAGAGGGCGGGGTAAACCGAATTTGACATGGGAGGAGTCAGTTAAGAGAGACCTGAAGGATTGGGGTATCACCAAAGAGCTAGCTATGGACAGGGGTGCATGGAAGCTTGCTATCCATGTGCCAGAGCCATGAGTTGGTTGCGAGATCTTATGGGTTTCACCTCTAGCCTACCCCAACTTGCTTGGGACTAAAGGCTTTGTTGTTGTTGTTGTTGTTATGCCATTATAGTTGTTGGATGATCTTGACAGATGTGAAAATAAATTTGTGGGAAACTTAATAATGGGTAGGGTGGATTTGGACTTGCCAATTCAACCTTGTATATGAAATTGTAGTAACAAATAAATTAAATTAAAATATGACTATTAGGTAGTTATGAGGACAGAATCAGCTTTCTGCAAAAAATAACCCTCAAGCCTTCCTTTTGTTATATTATGCATATAAATGTAGGTCTGTTTTATTATTACTCCTATGTAACTTGCCAATACATTCAAAGTATTGACCTCTATGGCTGCAACATCTCATGTCGCAGGATATTGAAACAAAGAGGAAGGTACCATTAGGGTCGCGAGTCTGCACTCAGCATCGCCAGTGGGCTATGATGGGACTCATCGTTATTTTTTGCTACTTTTCCGCTGTTTGATTGCATAAAGCTAGCTATGTGTTGTGCAGATTGTTTTATTTTACACATTCTGGATCATACGTTGTAATAAATGATGCACTTGCTATTCTAGTATTCATTTATACTATGTGTGCTAGCGAGTTCGATCCAGGGACTAGCACGGTAAGCACAGAGACTCAAATGCTTTGAGGTTTGGTTGTTACAATAGGGATCTTCTCCAAAGGAGGCCTTGAACTCCAATGGAGTCTCTCTCCCACTTTCTCTCTCAAGAGGAGGAATCCCACAAGGGGAGGTACATGAGCTAAGCTCTAATGCCTAGATTTATTCTTAGCTAAGTCTAAATGGAGGATATGGAGTAGTATATATAGGTACAAGGAATGAAGGGGTAAGGAGGGATGAAATGGGGATTACATGGCAAAGCCCGCAGCAACCTATGGGGGGCCGTGTGCACGGGGTAAGTGGAGCCCGTGCGCACGGGGTCTCCAGAGACCTGACGCATTAGCCCGTGGGCACGGGGTCTGTGAGGCTCATTGATGAGGACATCAATACCATTGTTACACCCACAGCCCCTGCTGCTATACATACTGGACCAAGACTAGAGCTCGCGCATGCCAATTGAATTATCAGGTACTTTTGTTTCTTGGTAACGATTCTAATGTTCATGAGAATATGATGCTGCCTAAATTGGATACACCCACAGCCCCTGCAGCTATGGCGAACTTTAATCTAAACAAACCCAAAGTCTAAACGGCACCCTAAGGGTTGTATATATGGAGGAAGAGGGGGGGATTTCGTGGCCCTTGGAGGAGGGGTCCGAAACCAACCCGAACTCTTGTTTCCCCACAAATATGGACTCTAAAAACAACCTATACTTAAGTATGTCGGAAATACATGGGCCTGGCCCAATAATTAGGTGACGCAGCACCTAGAATAACCTCTGGACGAAATTTATGAAGTGGCATCTTGTATATTTCGTCCAAGGCTTCATGCACTCCTTATGGTGGCTTCAAAGTCCTGAAATCATCACTTGTAACTCCGTTCTTGATCCCCTTACGCATGCCATCATCTCCATGCTTGGTCTTGCTCCAGTGTTCATCCCTCTTATCCAAGCCAGGCCTTTCATTTGTAACCAAAACAAATGTATCCAATTTAGGCAGCATCATATTCTCATGAACATTAGAATCATTACCAAGAAACGAAAGTACCTGATAATTTAATTGGCATGCACGAGCTCTAGTAATTGGTCAAGTATGTATAGCAGCAGGGGATGTGGGTGTAACAATGGTATTGATGTCCTCATCATCCTCTCCTTCTTGAAATGAAGTCGTCCTCGGCGGAAGCTCATCTTCCTCAACCAAATAAGGCTTCAAATCTGCAATGTCAGAAGTGGGACTAACCCCAAAATCTACAGGCAGCTCAAGTTTATATGCGTTATCATTTATTTTCTCTAACACCTTAAAAGGACCATCAGCACGTGGCATTAGCTTTGATTTGCGCAAATTAGGAAATCTATCCTTACGCAAATGTAACCAAACAAGATCTCCAGGTGCAAACACAACATGTTGTATACCCTTATATCCAGCAAGTTTATATTTAGCATTCATACGCTCAATGTTTCCTCATGCATTTTTAAAATCAATTCAACATGTTCTTTAGCATGAAAAATTACCTTCTCCAAAGATGGAAGAGGCAACAAACCAATAGGTGCACGAGGTAGGAAACCATACACAATTTCAAAAGGGCACATCTTAGTAGTAGAATGCAATGAACGATTATAAGCAAATTCAATATGAGGCATGCATTCTTCCCACAATTTCTTATTATTCTTGATGAGGACATCAATACCATTGTTACACCCAAAGCCCCTACTGCTATACATACTGTACCAATTACTGGAGCTCGCGCACACCAATTGAATTACCAGGTACTTTGGTTTCTTGGTAATGATTCTAATGTTCATGAGAATATGATGCTTCCTAAATTGGATACATTTGTTTTGCTTACAAATGGAGGGCCTAGCATGGATAAGAGGGATGAACACTGGAGCAAGACCAAGCATGGAGATGATGGCATGCGCAAGGGGATCAAAAATGGAGTTACAACTAATGATTTCAGGACATTGAAGCCACCATAAGGAGTGCATGCAGCCTTGGACGAAATATACAAGATGCCACTTCATAAATTTTGTCCAGAGGCTATTCTAGGTGCTGCGTCACCTTTATTATTGGGCCAGGCCCATGTATTTTCGAAATACTTAAGTATAGGTCGTTATTAGAGTTCGTATGTGTGGGGAAACAAGAGTTAGGGTTGGTTTCGGACCCCTCCTCCAAGGGCCATGAACTTCCCCCCTCTTCCTCCATATATACAACCCTTAGGGCGTCATTTAGACTTTGGGTTTTGTTTAGATTAAAAGTTCGCCATAGCTGCAACTTCGCATACTTCGTTTCTGACCAACGACCAGACCAAGACGTCACAGAACCCCACCTTCAAAGCTTTCTTCTTTTATTCGCAATATCCAGATTGCAATATCAGTTTCTTGCTTGTTCTTCATTTGCTCGCAGGAAATAGACCCTCGTGGTCAGGTTGATCATGCTCCGGCATGGTCAATAACCCTCGGAAGTTGGTTTAGCGATTGCTAAGGAGCGACGTCTTCGCACGTTCGTAGTCGGATCGTCAAAGTTGACTCCCACAGAAAACGATATCTATCTCATCGAAACATCATGACACCTTTGCCTTTATCAAGTGGTATCAGATTTCCAGGTTGCTCGGTGAGATTTTACAGTTTTTCGTAGTTTAGATCGAGTCTGTTCTTCATACCTACAGTCCACGAAAAAAGCCAAAAAAATTGGGGTTAGTTCCTCATATCCGAACCAATCTGAGCCTTTGCATAGTCTTTTTAGAGTTTTGCTTTGTTGAATTTGCGGTTGCATCGTCGTGTCGAGTTGCTGGTCTTAGTGTCTATTCCCTTAGAGTTTCGAGTTCTGTTCACAGGTTGTCACGCTGCCGCCGCACCATCGTCATCATCATTGCCATATATCACCACCCCACCATATACATCGCCGCTGCCATATACAACCACCAATCCGAGTCCACATATACCATCGCCATATACAACCACCAATCTGAGTCCGCATATACCATCGCCATATACCACCACCAATCCGAGTCCAGATATACCATCGCCACATACAACCACTAGCCCGAGTTCCACCAGATTCATCGCCGCCACTAGTCTGAGTTCCACCAGATTCATCTCCGCTACCATTTCGAGTCCAGAATTTTGTTGCCTTGTTTTCGAGATCCAGATCACGCGATACTTCGAGTCGTGACAGAGTAGGACTCCCAAAATTCCATGCTACCCGCAGTAGAAAAAAAGTTCCAAACTAAAAAACTAAGTTTGGAAAATTCTGGCTAGGCAGTTTTTAGACCATTTGTAGACCTTTCAAAAAAAATTGTTGCGGAGCAAAAAAAGAGAGGAAAAAGTGCAAAAAAATGATTTTTTTTAGAACGTGCTCCTCCCTTGTTTACGTGCAGCGTCGTGATTTTGTTAGTGTTCTAGGCTCTCGTCTCTAGCACAGTCTAGCCTAGGACCAGCAAAGTACCGTCATTGAGCGTTTATTCTACATTGCATCTCTGAGTTGATTATTGTTGACCCTTTTTGCTACCATATTATAAGCCTTCCTAGCTCCACATACATCTACGTCGTGCGTTTGACTCTCCCTGGTAATCACTCTATCCAAGCTTTGAGAGTTTTGACTACGACGGTTGCCGATCACCGCCTGCTGCTGGGTAAGAACTGGTAAGAATTTGAGATTTGCTTGACGGATTTGTGACACCCACAACCACCTCTTGTTAGTAGTCTGTAGGATCATAGTCTTGTGTGTTTCTATTGCTGCTAACCATGGCAGGATCACAAGCCGATGAGACTGACTGGGAGAACATGACGAATAAGGAGTTGCATGATAAATTTCAGCAAATGATGAGTGGACAGGTGTAAGATGTGATAAACAGATTTGAAGAGGCCATGGAGAAGATAGATGGCATGGAGAAGACATTCGAAACAAAGCTCGATAACAAGTTTAATGAATTGTTCGCGCGTCTTCCACCACCACCATCGGTTGCACCTAATGCACATCTACAACAACAACAACAACAACAACAATAACAACAACAACAAAAACAACGACAACGACGACAACGACGACGACAACAACAACAACAACAACAACAACAACAACAACAACAACAACAACAACAACAACAACAACAACAACAACAACAACAACAACAACAACAACGAGGACGACGACTACCTCCACGTCGTGAAACAGCCCTCCATCAATATAGTAAACATGTAAAACATTGTTCAGTTTCTAACTCCCACGTAAGATATATATATATATATATATATATATATATATATATATATATATCAGGAACATATCTACCCTCAAATGGTGGAATATTCAATTTCAGTTTAGGGAGATGGTCATGATCTCGTACCTAAGGGGGAGCCCTACCATTGCCATTATTTGCATGTGGACGACCTGGTGGTTGTGGTGCTAGTGGTTGCACGTAGTTCTGATTTTGATCAACCTCATCCTTGCAATCTCCCTCATAATCCTCCTCCTCCTCATCAGCAGCAGGAGCCACGAAAGTATCAACAACAGCACCAACAGTTTTGTCAGGCGCAAGGGGGACACAACTCGCTTGATAGAGGGTTGTTTCGCGACGTGGAGGTAGTCTTTGTTGTTGTTGTTGTTGTTGTAGAGGTGTGTTAAGTGCAGCCAGTGGCAGTGGTTGAAGACGCGCGAGCAATTCATTAAACTTTTTATCAAGCTTTGTTTCGAATGTCTTCTCCATGCCATCTATCTTCTCCATGGCCTCTTCAAATCTGTTTAGCACATCTTGCACCTGTCCACTCATCATTTGCTGAAATTTATTATGCAACTCCTTATTCGTCATGTTCTCCCAGTCAGTCTCGTCAGCTTGTGATCCTGCCATGGTTAGCAGCAATAGAAACACACAAGAATATGATCCTACAGACTACTAACAAGAGGTGGTGGTGGGTGTCACAAATCCATCAAGCAAATCTCAAATTATTACCAGTTCTTACCCAGCAGTAGGCGGTGATCGGCAACCGTCGTAGTCAAAACTCTCAAAGCTTGGATAGAGCGATTACCAGGGAGATTCGAACGCACGACGTAGATGTATGTGGAGCTAGGAAGGCTTATAATATGGTAGCTAAAAGGGTCAGCAATAATCAATTTAGAGATGCAAAGTTGAATAAACACTCAACGATGGTACTGTGCTGGTCCTAGGCTAGACCGTGCTAGAGACGCGAGCCTAGAACACTAACAAAATCACGGTGCTGCACGTAAACAAGGGAGGAGCACACTCTGAATTTTTTTCTTTTTTTCACTTTTTTCCTCTTTTTTTTGCTCCGCAACAATTTTTTCCTAAAAAGTCTATAAATGGTCTAAAAACTGCCTAGCTAGAATTTTTTTTGAAACTGGAACTATTTTTCTACTGCGGGTAGCACAGAAGTTGGGGAGTCCGACTTGGTCACGACTCGAAGTATCGCGTGATCTGGAACTCGAAAACAAAGCAACAAATACTGGACTCGGACTGGTGGCGGAGATGAATCTGGTGGAAACTCGGACTAGTGGCGTATATATGTAGGGCGGTGGAACATAGACTGGTGGCGAATCTGCGATGGAGGTGGACTCGGATTATCGTGATGGTGGTGGATATGTAGTATATGGCAGCGGTGATGACAATGGTGATATATACCAGCGGTGATGACGATGGTGGTATATGGCAGCGGTGACAATGATGGCGGTATATGCCAGCGGTGACGATGATGATGCAGCGGCGGCGTGACAACTTGTGAACAGAACTCAAAACTCTAAAGGACTAGATGCTAAGACTAGCAACTTGACACGATGATGCAACCGCAAATTCAACAATGCAAAAGCCTAAAAAGATTATGCAAAGGCTCAGATTGGTTCGGATATGATGAACTAACCCTAATTTTTTTGGCTTTTTCGTGGACTATAGGTATGAAGAACAGACTCGACCTAAACTACGAAAAACTATAAAATCTCACCGAGCAACCTGGAAATCTGATACCACTTGATAGAGGCAAAGGTGTTAAGGGAGTCCTGGACTAAGGGGTCCTCGGGTGTCCGGCCTGTTAGCCATGGGCTGGACTGATGGGCTGTGAAGATGCGAAGACCGAAGAATGCACCGGTGTCCGGATGGGACCCTCCTTGGCGTGGAAGGCAAGCTTGGCGATCGAATATGTAGATTCCTTTCTTTGTAACTGACCTTGTGTAACCCTAGATCTCCCCGGTGTCTATATAAACCGGAGGACTTAGTCCGGAGAGGGAGAGATATTCATTACCATAGCCATACAAGCTAGACCTCTAGGGTTTAGCCATTACGATCTCGAGGTAGATCAACTCTTGTAATACTCGTATTGATGAGGACATCAATACAATTGTTACACCCACAGCCCCTGCTGCTATACATACTGGACCAATTACTAGAGCTCGTGCACGCCAACTAAATTACCAGGTACTTTCGTTTCTTGGTAATGATTCTAATGTTCATGAGAATATGATGCTGCCTAAATTGGATACATTTGTTTTGCTTACAAATGAAGGGCCTAGCTTGGAGAAGGATGAACATTGGAGCAAGAACAAGCATGGAGATGATGGCATGCGCAAGGGGAACAAGAACGGAGTTACAAGTGATGATTTCAGGACTTTGAAGCCACCATAATGGGTGCATGAAGCCTTGGACGAAATATACAAGATGCCACTTCATAAATTTCGTCCCGAGGCTATTTTAGGTGCTGCGTCACCTTATTATTGGGCCAGGCCCATGTAATTTCGAAATACATAAGTATAGGCTATTTTTAGAGTCCGTATGTGTGGGGAAACAAGAGATAGGGTTGATTTCGGACCCCTCCACCAAGGGCCACGAAATTGCCCCCTCTTCCTCCATATATATAGCCCTTAGGGCATCGTTTAGACTTTGGGTTTTGTTTACATTAAAAGTTCGCCATAGCTGCAACTTCGCGTACTTCGTTTGTGTTCAACGACCAGACAAAGGCGTCACAGAACCCCACCTTGATCAATAAAGCTTTCATCTTATATTCGCAATATCCAGATTGCAATCTTAGTTTCTTGCTTGTTCTTCGTTTGCTCGCAGGAAACAGACCCTCGTGGTCAGGTTGATCGTGCTCCGGCGTGGTCAATAACCTCTCGGAGTTGGTTTAGCGATTGCTAAGGCGCGACGTCCTCGCACGTTCGTAGTCGGATCGTCAAAGTCGACTTCCACCAAAGCGAAATCCACCATCTCATCGAAAGACGGGACACCTTTGCCTCTATCAAGTGGTATCAGATTTCCAGGTTGCTCGGTGAGATTTTACAGTTTTTCGTAGTTTGGATCGAGTCTGTTCTTCATACCTACAGTCCACGAAAAAGCCACAAAAAAAATTAGGGTTAGTTCATCATATCCGAACCAATCTGAGCCTTTGCATAATCTTTTTAGGGTTTTGCTTTGTTGAATTTGCGGTTGCATCGTCGTGTCTAGTTGCTGGTCTTAGAGTCTAGTCTTTTAGAGTTTCGAGTTCTGGTCATAAGTTGTCACGCCGCCGCCGCACCATCATCATCGCCCCTGCCATCCACCACCACCGATCCGAATCCGTATCCATATACCACCACCGATCCATATCCATATACTACCACCACCGCTGCCATATACCACCACCATATATCCACCACCAATCCGAGTTCCTTGATTATTAGGGTTGTTTTCGAGATCCATCTAGTTTCCGATTCGTGTTTCCTTGCCGGAGTAGGTTTCGGAAAAAAAAAGAGAGAGTCGGGTAGCCACGCTCCGTTTAGGCCCAAAATATTACGAAAACGCATTTTTCGAAAAATTTTCTGGCTATCCTATTTTTAGGTGTTTCTTAGTGTTTTGAGACAGGTGCCATTATCGGAAGTTTTTTTTGACCCGTTTCCAGTTTTTGGGTCCGGGCAGTCAAAAAAAAAAAATTGGTCGAAAAAATTTCGTGCCCATCCTGTCAGTTTGAGCTAAGAAGAGTTTTGAGACACTCGCCATTATAGTGATTTTTCGCAAAAAAAAAAGCAGCGCAAAAAAAAAGAGCGCAAAAAAAAAGGCAGCGCAAAAAAAGAAAAAAAAAAGAAGAGCGAAAAAAAAAATTCAGAGTGTGCTTTTCCCTTGTTTACGTGCCGCGCCGTGATTTTGTTGGTGTTCTAGGCTCGCGTCTCTAGCACAGTCTAGCCTAGGACCAGCACAGTACCGTCGTTGAGCGTTTATTCAACTTTGCATCTCTGAATTGATTATTGCTGACCCTTTTTGCTACCATACTATAAGCCTTCCCAGCTCCACATACATCTACGTCGTGTGTTTGACTTTCCCTGGTAATCGCTCTATCCAAGCTTTGAGAGTTTTTGACTACAACGGTTGCCGATCACCGCCTGCTGCTGGGTAAGAACTGGTAAGAATTTGAGATTTGCTTGACGGATTTGTGATACACCACCACCACTTCTTAGTAGTCTGTAGGATCATATTCTTGTGTGTTTCTATTGCTGCTAACCATGCCAGGATCACAAGCCGACGAGATTGACTGGGAGAATTTATCGAACAAGGAGCTTCATGATAAGTTTCAGCAAATGATGACTGAACAGGTGCAAGATGTGCTGAACAATTTTGAAGAGGCCATGGAGAAGATCACTAGCCTTGAGAAGACGTTCGAAACAAAGCTCGATAACAAGTTTAATGAATTGCTCGCGCGTCTTCCACCACCACCACCCGCTGCACCTAACGCACCTCTCCAACAACAACAACAACGACTACCTCCACGTCGCGAAGCAGACCTCCGCCGAGCAAGCCGTGTTCCTCTTGCGTTTGGCCAAACTGTTGGTGCTGCTGTTGATACTTCTGTGGCTCCTGCTGCTGATGCGGAGGAGGATGATTATGTGGGAGATTATGAGGATGAGGTTGATCAAAATCAACACTACATGCAGCCACCTGTACCACCACCAGCAGGTCGACCTCAGGTATATATTCGTAATGGTAGGCCTGCACCACCACCTCAGGTACGAGATGATGTCCATATTCCTAAACTGAAATTGAATATTCCACCATTTGAGGGTAGATATGTTCCTGATATATATCTTACTTGGGAGTTAGAAACTGAACAACGATTTACATGTTTACAATATCCTGAGGAGAGACGAGTTGCTGCTGCCGTTTGTGCTTTCACTAGTTTTGCATGTGTATGGTGGTCTGAACATTGTAGATTATATCCTATTCCAACTACTTGGGCTGCTTTGAAAACTGCTATGCGTACGCGTTGGGTTCCACCATATTATCAACGTGAATTGCTTCAAAAATTGCAGCGTTTAAGACAAGGGAAAAATTCTGTAGAAGAATATTATCAGGAATTACAAACTGGCATGATTAGATGTGGTATTGTTGAGGAGAATGAAGCTATGCTTGCACGTTTTCTGGGTGGATTAAATAGAGAGATTCAGACCATTCTAGACTATAAGGAGTATACTAATATCACTCGTTTATTCCATCTTGCTTGTAAAGCTGAACGTGAAGTGCAGGATCGACAAGCATTGGGGCGAACTAACTTTTCTGCAGGCCGACCTTCATCATGGACACCACGTGCATCTTCTACTTCAACTGCACCAGCACCTCCATCCGGTGCCACCTCCAGCCGTGATACAAGAAAACAGGCACAACCACCATTATCTGCCAAGAGCGCACCTGCGGGGCCTGCACAGCGTTCTTCTTCTTCCATGGCATCAACAGGGCACACAAGTGATATTATTTGTCGTCGTTGTAAGGGAGGAGGTCATTATGCGAGAGAATGCAAATCTCCGCGTGTGATGATTGCTACCGCGGATGGTGGATATGAGTCTGCTAGTGACTATGATGAGGAGACTTTGGCTCTTATTACACGTGAAGAACATGGTGGAGAAGCTTTCTCTCACCACAAGACCACATCCACATCCTTACTACATCCAATGGTTCAACAACAGCGGCAAGGTTAAGGTAACACGTACTGTTCGTGTGCATTTTAGTATCTCTACATATGCTGATTATGTTGATTGTGATGTGGTACCTATGCAAGCATGTTCCTTATTACTTGGTAGACCATGGCAATTTGATAAAAATTCTGTACACCATGGTAGAAACAATCACTATACTCTTGTTCATAAGGATAAAAATATTACTTTGCTTCCTATGACTCCTGATTCCATTTTGAAAGATGATATTAATAGAGCTAATAAAGCACAACAGGAGAAGAATAAGAGTGATAATCAGATTGTGGCAAAAGAATTTGAGCAACAAATGAAGCCTAATAATAAACCATCTAGTGTTGCTTCTGAAATTAAATTGAAAAGTGCATGTTTATTTGCCACCAAATCTGATATTGATGAGCTAGATTTCAGCAAATCTATTTGCTATGCTTTTGTGTGCAAAGAGGCATTATTTTCATTCGAGGACGTGCCTTCCTCTTTGCCTCCTGCTGTCACTAAGATTTTGCAGGAGTTTGCTGACGTTTTTCCACAAGACGTGCCACCGGGATTACCGCCTATTCGAGGGATTGAGCATCAGATTGACTTAATTCCCGGTGCTTCACTGCCAAACCGTGCACCATACCGTACCAATCCAGAGGAGACGAAGGAGATTATGCGTCAAGTACAAGAGCTTCTCGACAAAGGTTATATACGCGAATCCCTTAGTCCTTGTGCTGTTCCTATTATTCTAGTGCCGAAAAAGGATGGTACATCACGTATGTGTGTTGATTGTAGAGGCATTAATAATATTACTATTCGTTATCGTCATCCTATTCCTAGGCTAGATGATATGCTTGATGAATTGAGTGGCTCTACAATATTCTCCAAAGTTGATTTGCGTAGTGGCTACCATCAAATTCGTATGAAATTGGGAGATGAATGGAAAACAGCATTTAAAACTAAGTTTGGATTATATGAGTGGTTAGTCATGCCTTTTGGGTTAACTAATGCACCTAGTACTTTCATGAGATTAATGAACGAAGTTTTACGTGCTTTCATTGGACGATTTGTGGTAGTTTACTTTGATGACATATTGATTTATAGCAGATCTTTGGAGGAACATTTGGAACATTTACGTGCTGTTTTTGTTGCTCTACGTGATGCACGTTTGTTTGGTAACCTTGGGAAGTGCACCTTTTGCACCGACCGAGTATCTTTTCTTGGCTATGTTGTTACTCCACAGGGAATTGAAGTTGATAAAGCCAAGATTGAAGCTATTGAGAGTTGGCCGCAGCCCAAAACGGTCACACAAGTGAGGAGTTTTCTTGGCCTCGCTGGTTTCTATAGGCGTTTTGTGAGAGATTTCAGCACCATTGCTGCACCTCTCAATGAGCTTACAAAGAAAGATGTGCCTTTTCTTTGGGGTACCGCACAGGAAGAAGCCTTCACGGTATTGAAAGATAAGTTGACACATGCTCCTTTACTCCAACTTCCTGATTTTAATAAGACTTTTGAGCTTGAATGTGATGCTAGTGGAATTGGATTAGGAGGTGTGTTATTACAAGATGGCAAACCCGTTGCATACTTTTCTGAAAAATTGAGTGGGCCTAGTCTGAATTATTCTACTTATGATAAAGAATTATATGCTCTTGTTCGGACTTTAGAAACATGGCAACATTATTTATGGCCCAAAGAATTTGTTATACATTCTGATCATGAATCTTTGAAACATATTAAAAGTCAAGCTAAACTGAATCGTAGACATGCTAAATGGGTTGAATTCATTGACACTTTCCCTTATGTCATTAAACACAAGAAGGGAAAAGAAAATGTTATTGCTGATGCATTGTCTCGTCGCTATACTATGCTTTCACAACTTGACTTCAAAATATTTGGTTTGGAGACCATCAAAGATCAATATGTGCATGATGCTGATTTTAAAGATGTAATGCAGAATTGTAAAGAAGGAAGAATGTGGAACAAGTTTGTCGTTAACGATGGATTTGTGTTTCGTGCTAACAAGCTATGCATTCCAGCTAGCTCCGTTCGTCTTTTGTTGTTGCAGGAGGCGCATGGAGGAGGATTAATGGGACACTTTGGCGTGAAGAAGACGGAGGACGTACTTGCTACACATTTCTTTTGGCCAAAGATGAGACGGGATGTTGAGCGTTTTATTGCTCGATGCACTACATGTCAAAAAGCTAAGTCACGACTCAATCCTCATGGTTTATATATGCCTTTGCCTGTACCTAGTGTTCCTTGGGAGGATATATCTATGGACTTTGTTTTAGGTTTACCTCGAACAAAGAAGGGGAGGGATAGCATATTTGTTGTCGTGGATAGATTCTCGAAAATGGCACACTTTATACCATGTCATAAAAGCGATGATGCTGTTAATGTTGCTGATTTGTTCTTTCGTGAAATTATTCGCTTGCATGGTGTGCCAAATACTATTGTTTCAGATCGTGATACTAAATTTCTTAGCCACTTTTGGAGATGTTTATGGGCTAAGTTGGGGACTAAACTGCTTTTTAGTACTACTTGTCACCCCCAAACTGATGGACAAACTGAAGTAGTCAATAGAACGTTGTCTACTATGCTTAGGGCTGTTTTGAAGAATAATAAGAAAATGTGGGAGGAATGCTTGCCTCATATTGAATTTGCTTATAATCGTTCATTGCATTCTACTACTAAGATGTGCCCTTTTGAAGTTGTGTATGGTTTCCTACCTCGTGCACCTATTGATTTGTTGCCTCTTCCATCTTCGGAGAAGGTTAATTTTGATGCTAAACAACGTGCTGAATTGATTTTAAAAATGCATGAGTTAACTAAGGAAAACATTGAGCGTATGAATGCTAAATATAAACTTGCTGGAGATAAGGGTAGAAAACATGTTGTGTTTGCACCTGGAGATCTTGTTTGGTTACATTTGCGTAAGGATAGATTTCCTGATTTGCGCAAATCAAAGCTAATGCCACGTGCTGATGGTCCCTTTAAGGTGTTAGAGAAAATAAATGATAATGCATATAAACTTGAGCTGCCTGCAGATTTTGGGGTTAGTCCCACTTTTAACATTGCAGATTTGAAGCCTTATTTGGGTGAGGAAGATGGACTTCCGTCGAGGACGACTTCATTTCAAGAAGGGGAGGATGATGAGGACATCAATACAATTGTTACACCCACAGCCCCTGCTGCTATACATACTGGACCAATTACTAGAGCTCGTGCACGCCAACTAAATTACCAGGTACTTTCGTTTCTTGGTAATGATTCTAATGTTCATGAGAATATGATGCTGCCTAAATTGGATACATTTGTTTTGCTTACAAATGAAGGGCCTAGCTTGGAGAAGGATGAACATTGGAGCAAGAACAAGCATGGAGATGATGGCATGCGCAAGGGGAACAATAACGGAGTTACAAGTGATGATTTCAGGACTTTGAAGCCACCATAATGGGTGCATGAAGCCTTGGACGAAATATACAAGATGCCACTTCATAAATTTCGTCCCGAGGCTATTTTAGGTGCTGCGTCACCTTATTATTGGGCCAGGCCCATGTAATTTCGAAATACATAAGTATAGGCTATTTTTAGAGTCCGTATGTGTGGGGAAACAAGAGATAGGGTTGATTTCGGACCCCTCCACCAAGGGCCACGAAATTGCCCCCTCTTCCTCCATATATACAGCCCTTAGGGCATCGTTTAGACTTTGGGTTTTGTTTAGATTAAAAGTTCGCCATAGCTGCAACTTCGCGTACTTCGTTTGTGTTCAACGACCAGACAAAGGCGTCACAGAACCCCACCTTGATCAATAAAGCTTTCATCTTATATTCGCAATATCCAGATTGCAATCTTAGTTTCTTGCTTGTTCTTCGTTTGCTCGCAGGAAACAGACCCTCGTGGTCAGGTTGATCGTGCTCCGGCGTGGTCAATAACCTCTCGGAGTTGGTTTAGCGATTGCTAAGGCGCGACGTCCTCGCACGTTCGTAGTCGGATCGTCAAAGTCGACTTCCACCAAAGCGAAATCCACCATCTCATCGAAAGACGGGACACCTTTGCCTCTATCACGTATTCATCAATATCAATCAAGCAGGACATAGGGTATTACCTCCATAGAGAGGGCCTGAACCTGGGTAAAATATCGTGTCTCCTATTACCATCGACCTTAGACGCACAGTTCGGGACCCCCTACCCGAGATCCGCTGGTTTTGACACCGACATTGGTGTTTCATTGAGAGTTCCATTGTGTCATCAACGAAAGGTTCTATGGCCCCTTCAATCGTCGATAGTGAAGCTGTCCAAGGAGAAACCTTCCTCCCCAGATAGATCTTCATGTTCGGCGGCTTCGCGCTGCGGGCCAACTCATTTGGCCATCTAGAGCAGATCGATAGCTACGCCCCTGTCCATCAGGTCAGATTTGGGAGCTTGAATTACGTTGCAGACATCCATGGAGATTTGATCTTCACCGGATTTGAGACCGCGGTGACCGCTCCTGATCACCTTGACGAACATGACCTAAATCTGTCATCAGACCACATCTAAGAGATAGCTCCTGTGACCACTCTGGCCTTAGATCCAGAGCACGCTGCGGCACCCAAGGATTGGAGGCTCAACCCCGGAGGCCACAGATTCCCCGGCATTGGAGCCGCACATGGACTTAACTTCACGCAATACCCATGTCACCGGAACTCCAGACTCTTCTCCGGGTATAAGTTCCGAACCATGTGAGTCCGCGGATACCGAACTTAATCGCTTGTCGATCTTCGAGTTCAGCACCGTAGACATCTTCCAGCACTTGCCCTTGGGCAATGTGCTGAACTCATTAAAGAACTTGTCCTTGGCAGGGGACTCACAGCCGAACTATGTACGGTTCGAACTAGAGGCTGATGATGGGGAATTTTGCTTCCCACCCGCCACCCACTTCATAGCCACTGTCGAGGATTTAACCGACATGCTTGACTATGGCTCCGAACACATCGCCAGTACAGACGACGATGCTGACAAGGAGCGAGGCCAAAACCCGCCATTCACTGGACGACGGACGACCACTTCTTCCTACGACGTATACATGGTGGACACGCCTGAAAAAACTAACAACGATGACAAAGAGGATCCAGTTGAGGATAAACCTCCTGAGAGACAGCCCAAGTGCCAGCTTCCTCGACGTCACTCTAAGTGACATCATTCCAAAGACTGCAGTACGGGCACCGCAAAAATTATACTCCGGATGATGCCGAAAATAATGAAGACCCCATCAAGGTAACCTCCAAACAGGGGGAACGGGAAAATGGGCAAGTTAGCCCCGATGAACAATCCATACACGGAGATTCGGAGGATAGTAATTATCTTCCACTCTCCGAGGAAGAGGAGAGCCTCGGCAACGAGGATTTCATCATTCCTGAGGATCAGAATGAGGCCCGATGCATTGTCCGGCGTTCAAAGGCCTATAAGGTTCATGATGGAGAGCTCTATAAGAAAAGCGCTACCGGAGTTCTTCAATGATGTATATCCGAGGAAGAGGGGCGGTAGCTCTTGGCTGAAATTCACGCCGGACTCGGCGGTCACCACGCCACAGCATAGGCCCTTGTTAGCAAGGCCTTCCGTACAGGGTTTTATTGGTCGACGGCCCGAGCAGATGCACAGGACCTTGTCCAACGTTGCGTCGGATGCCAACTCTTTGCCAACCAAAGCCATATGCCCCCCACTGTCTTACAAACAATCCCCATCACTTGGCCTTTTGCGGTCTGGGGACTCGATATGGTCGGACCCCTTAAAGGAGGAAGCCATAAGAGAAAGTATCTACTGGTCATGGTGGATAAATTCACTAAGTAGATAGAGGCCAAACTAGTCAAAACAACCGAAGCGGGGCCGGTAATAGATTTCATATCCGGCGTGGTACACTGTTATGGTGTCCCACACAGCATAATCACTGATAATGGCTCTAATTTCACAGCCGATGAAGTGAAAACCTGGTGTGCTAATCTGGGCATTAAGCTCGATTACACCTCTGTCTATCACCCGCAGACAAACGGTCAGGTCGAACGGGCTAATGGTCTTATGATGAGCGGCATCAAACCTAGACTAGTGCGGTCTTTGAAAGAATCAGACAAGCACTGGGTGGAGGAACTTGACTCCGTACTCTGGGGGTTGCGGACGACGCCCAACCGCACTACTGGATATACACCTTTCTTCATGGTGTACGGTGCAAAAGCCATGTTACCCTGCGATATTATTCATGACTCACCTCGAGTGCGCATGTACGAAGAGAGAGAAGCCTAGCTTGATCGGCAGGACAGCTTAGATGCCCTGGAGAAGGAGCGCCACGTCGCAAAAGCCCGTTCCGCATTTTATCAATAGCAGGCTCGCAGGTATCAAAGCAGAGAAGTGCGGGCTAAGACTTATAACGTTGGTGAGCTCGTTCTATGCCTACTGGAGAAGAAAAAGGACAAACTCAAGCCCAAGTGGGAGGGGCCCTTCATCATTGACGAAGTTCTCACCGGAGGAGCGTACCGCATGCGTGATGCGTCAGACAATCACCTGGAGCCAAACCCCTGGAACGCGTCCAGACTCCGACGATTTTATGCTTAGCGCCGAACTCTGTGTTCGTCTCTTTCCTCCTGTTATTAATGTTATTTTTTCTATCTCTCTTTTCATTTTTTATCTTTTTTCGTTTTGCTCTTTAGCCCTACGGCTTTAGTATGGCTAGACCATCCTCCCCTGATGCATACATCTGCACATATGTACGTTCATTATACCTGGGGGCTTCTCGTACAGAAGCTTGCTATTATTCTTTGAGCATCAAGCTCACCACATATGCGTTTTTCCATATGTATCTTTTCTTTGCCATTATATGCATCGATATGACTTAAGTTTTGGCCAAGCTGGGTTGCCTGGCTCCTATGCTTATGCCCCACATTCCCGTTAGTTCGGCTAGGGCATAAAGGGACCACCTCTGCGATTGTTACTGCTGGGTCATCCGGATGTGTACCTCAGACTGGGTGAAGCCGAAAGCTAGCGTTCTTAAGGGAATATTCGGTCGGCGA
Organism: Triticum aestivum; assembly: GCF_018294505.1. Taxonomy (NCBI): domain Eukaryota; kingdom Viridiplantae; phylum Streptophyta; class Magnoliopsida; order Poales; family Poaceae; genus Triticum; species Triticum aestivum. Next base: position 258,193,429 of record NC_057806.1, on the reverse strand, counting down.
TTTAAAGATGTTTCCGCATTCACTCCACTGTGAAACCCCAGAAGTTACTTACTCTGTGATTTTTTCAATCATAGTTCAGACATGCACATTAAACACATGCACTCCCAGGGAAAGGAACCCTTAACGGAACTATTCTCTCTAGAAGATGTTTCTTACATAATGTAATATAACATAACTAGCTGGATACACATTGTCTGTTCAAGCAACTATGACCCCTACGCCTGGTTCCCATGCATATCCCGGTATACTCTACCGTTAGGGTATTCGGAAACACTCCGCACATTCGGGTCCAGAGGTCAAAGCGAAAAGGTCGGCCATGACAATTGTTTTTATTATCCAGCTAGAAGGAAAGTACATAGTCACTTAGGACTCAAAAACTTCCTCCTCTATACCGTCCAACAGGCGGTCTAATTTACAATCCCCTTGGGAGTATCTAGCAGCCACCTCTACTTGGCCATATACTAAACTAATAGGAATTTCTTCCCCATTTGACCCTAGTGGTCCGACCCGGGCCATGTGATTCGGATCCAGCTTGGTATATCGTGTTTTTACCATGGCCCAGGCCTCTCGCGCACCCTCTCGGCAGGCCGATATCTTCCATAGTCGGATACGCCGCCGCGCTCCCTTGTACAGCTCTACAAGCTTCTCCATACTCCCTGGAGGGGAGTCGGATGGCCATAAGGCCTTGGCTACACTCTGCATCGCCAGCCGAGCTTGCTCGTGCAACTGCGATAGCCCTTGCAGAAGATCACTTGATGATCCAGACACCTCCTCTTCGGGACGGCCCGTCAAAATACCTGCAATCACAGCTATATCAGCTACTTATACTTCCAAACTGTTATAAGGTAAATACGGCCACATACTGAATATGCTGCCTCATAGTTTTTTGTTCTCCTTCACGGAGTCGGCTAGCTGGGCCCGCACATCCTTTAGCTCTTCACCCAGCTTGGTGTTTGCATCTTGGAGTTTGTTTTTCTCTTATCTGACACGGGTCAAAACCCGCTCGCCTGCGGCATGCAGTCTTTTCAACTCTTTTTCCTCCAATTGATCCGATGATCCTGTTATGAGATAAAGCCGTAATGTTAACACAATCGCTATGCAATAAATGTTTCTCGATGGAGGGAAATATCACCGAAAGACGCCGCTTTGGATTTTTCTAGTTCGGCGGTCACTGCATTCAACTGCGTCTGGCACTTTTCTAGATCTTGGGCTAGCACGTCGTTCTTCTCCTATAGAACCTGGTCATGCAGCGATCCTCAAATCAATTGTCCCAACTAATTTAAGTTTCGGGGGCTACTGGCATATGGTTATCATAGTCAGACAAAGTAAACTTACCTGCACATATTTTAAATGCTGCTTTGTGGCTCTGTTAAGCCCATCTCGAGCAGCTCGGATATATGCATCAGCCGAACTGAAGGCGTTAAATGCCTTTTCTGAAAAGCCAGGGTCTTGTAAAATGGCCCTGCAGCGTTGATGATTCATGGCGCTCTCCACTTCCCAGTTGGTGACGGATATGTCATCCGATCCTCGGCTGGAGGACAGTCCGGTGTCACCCCCGCATCAGCCCCTGTCTTCGCGGGAGGATCTGGATCCTGGCTGCAGGAAGTATGGCTGGCCCGATCCCCGGATATAGTCTGGCACACCTTTTTCCTCATACAGGGTAAACGGAAAGGTCACAGTTGGATGTGACTACCAAGGTGCATATTTGCAAATTCATACCTCTTTGATGAAGGCTCGACCATATCTTCGTTTGCCTTCCTCTTCGGAGGCTTGCCTGGTGTGGGGGACGCTCTCTTCGGAGATACCCCCGGGGCAGCATGGCACGCCGAACGCCTCCCCTTTTGAGCACAGGACAGTGCAGTAGGTAAGGAGGAATGAGAAAACTCTCTTGGACGAGGTATCTCCGGATTACTTACATGTGAAGCAGGAAGGAGGCCGCGGTAATCGGAGATGATGGGTACATCTGTACCGTCATAGCTCATCTGATAGAATATTCCATCCTCGAGCTCCACAAATATGTCCTAATCTTCCTCATATCCGGGGTCAAGATCCCGGTTGCGATTCTCCGGCTGAGGGGCAGGGTCATGGATCCCCTCGACAGCCTTTCGCCATTCCTGTTATAAGCGGGTAAGATACTGCCTGTCAAGAATGATTCAGGGATAGGAGTAAAATAGTGGAGCTGAAGCTTACCCAGCTGGGAGGATTATACATGGAAAATCCGTCTCGATATTGGAGACGGGTGAACTCCTCCTTCTCCCCTTTATACAGCTTGGCCAGTATTTTGGCCAGGGCGGCGGGGGTCTTCAGGCCCTTCCGACCATAGCGTGAGGCGTCCTCTTCCCCGTTATAATGCCACTTGGGCAGCCCTGTGTGTTGGAGTGGTTGGACCCCCCGCATTATAGAGATCGCCATTACCTCGACTATTGACAATATGGACTGGGCAAGCATCTTAATCTTGCCCAACAACAGGCTGATCTCTGCACTATCCTCTTCCTCGAGGCTCCGAGGATGCCAGCTATGGCGTTTCTTCAGCGGAGCACTTGAAAACTCGGGGAGGCCCATACGGATGGGGTCGGGTAGAGTGACGTCGTCGATGTAGAACCATTCGGAAGGCCACTCTTTGGAAGCTTTCTTTGGCGCGTCGAACAAGTATCCGGTCCCGGCGGTGCGCCACACTTCGGCACCTCCCACTTCAAAAATTGACCCACCTTGATTACGAGGGACAAGATAGAACAGTCTTCTCCATAAATCGAAATGGGCCTCGCAGCCTGGGAATAGCTCTCATAAAGCAACATAACCCGCAATATGAAGGATAGAGGCGGGAGAGAGACTATGCAGTTGGAGGCCGTAATACTCCAGCAGACCTTGGAGGAAGGGATGGATCAGAAATCCGACACCTCTTAACAAGAAGGGGACGAAGCATACTCGCTCTCCCCTGAACGGATTGGGGAAGTTCTTCATTTGAGCCTTGCCCTTGAAGGACGTCATCCCTGCTCGTATGCGGACCAAGTCCGCGGGGGGAAGAAAGCCCTGTGTTTGCAGCTTCGCCAGCTGACTGTGGGATACGGAACATCTCTCTCAATCACCCTTGTTGGAGCTGTGGGTACGAGAGGAAAGCCGGGAGCGCTAGCCATGTTGGGGTGGTTTTTCTTAGCAAGCTCTGAGGATATTTCACGGGGTGTGGAATGGATCTGAGATCTATTCTCTTTAAATAGGCACCTTCGTGGTACGGTTGGGGTGGTATATGCAAAAATACCCTGACCTCTCGCATTCGCTCGACACGTGGAAACTGAAGTTGTTGATGCATAGAAGCCGAGGAGTACAACATTAAATGGAAGGCCGAACACACCACTCGGAAGTCATCGATGGAGGAACCCGCCTTGCAATGTCGATGATAATCTATGTGCCGAACACCTCGTCATTGAAGACTAGTTCGGGGGCTACTGAGGGAGTCCTGGACTAAGGGGTCCTCGGGCGTTCGGCCGGAGTGATGGGCTGTGAAGATACGAAGACCGAAGATTGCACCCGTGTCCGGATGGGACTCTCCTTGGCGTGGAAGGCAAGCTTGGCGACCGAATATGTAGATTCCTTTCTTTGTAACCGACCTTGTGTAACCCTAGATCTCCCCGGTGTCTATATAAACCGGAGGACTTAGTTCAGAGAGGGAGAGATATTCATTACCATAGCCATACAAGCTAGACCTCTAGGGTTTAGCCATTACGATCTCGAGGTAGATCAACTCTTGTAATACTCGTATTCATCAATATCAATCAAGCAGGACGTAGGGTATTACCTCCATAGAGAGGGACTGAACCTGGGTAAAACATCGTGTCCCCTGTCTCTTGTTGCCATCGACCTTAGACGCACAGTTCGGGACCCCCTACCCGAGATCTGCCGGTTTTGACACTGACATGTTTCCCGTCTTTCGATGAGATGGTGGCTATAGTTTTGGAGGAAGTCGACTTTGATGATCCGACTACGAACATGCGAGGACGTCGCGCCTTAGCAATCACTAAACCAACTCCGAAAGGTTATTGACCACGCCGGAGCACGATCAACCTGACCACGAAGGTCTGTTTCCTATAGGCAAACGAAGAACAAGCAAGAAACTGAGATTGCAATCTAGATATTGCGAATATAAGAGGAAAGCTTTATTGATCAAGGTGGGGTTGTGTGACGCCGGAGCACTCTTCTTCCTTCTCCTTGATGCAAGCCCTGGCTCTCTCCCCCGCCTCACAATGACGACGGTGGCCCATCTACCTCGAGGTCGACAACGATGGTGGTTGTGGTGGCTAGACAGAGAACCCTAGCCGCAATGGTGACGATGTCGCACCTTCCCCCAATGACCTCCATGGATCTGCGTCGCCTCCCTCCTTCAAATCCAATGACCACTGAGGTGGGCTCTTCCAACTAGCAATACTCTCCTCTCCCTCCCTATCTAATCCCCTTATTGGCTCTTTTGTTTGATTCTAGTAGCAGGGACCCTTCATGGACGAGGACGACAACCGTAACATGTGGGAACCCATGACCGAGCCCCGACAAGCTCGTAGACGACATCAGTCCGACCTCTACCTCGAAGGCGACCTCCTCAAGATCTTCCACGTGTACGAGGGTGACCTCTGCAGAAGTTTCTGGTTGAGCTAAATATTACTGAAAACATCCAGGCACTATTCAGTACCCAGGTACTGAATGTTGCCAAACATTGCTGAATTTTAGTTATTTGGTGAGTAGCTATGCAGAAGGTTATGTTTCAGAGGTATTATTATTGAAGACGTAGAGTATCACTACAGCTCCTGTAGTAGAACGAGATCATTAACATGGTTAAAGTTCTGATGTTCTGGTTGTAGTTTTATGATACTAGAATCCTTTGTTTGCTCCATTTTGTTGGTGATATTGCACTCTACTCTGTTATGCTCATGGTTCATCTTCATGTAATTTTCAAATTCAGTGTGCACGGCTTTCACTATTTGCTCCTTTTTGTTGGTGATGATGCAATCTAATATGTTATGTTCACCTTCCTGTATTGGCTTGGCTATGATTTGGTTGTTGATGCGTCACCTAACAATTCTGCATTCTAGGTATAGTTTCTTATCCTTATGTCTAAAAAATATATTTATACAATTCTTAATAAAACCTATCAAATTTTGTATGGAATGAATGTTGTTATGTGATTAAATTCCATGTGTAAGAGGATTAGTTAGCCCGCTAGAATAAAAGCTCTGAATCATGTAACTTCTGCAACTACCAAATGCTAAGATTTTGCTGTGAACGAGAAACTGGTTTCATTTGTCTACTGTTGTCGATGATTGGTCAGACATGGTAGACTACACATGGCAGAGCTATGCCCTAGAATACATGTCAGTAACCACTCACAAGGGAAAAAATACAGATTATTCTGGCAGCCATATGAGTGTATCACTTGTATTTGTTAGCACCTTTTTAATTACACAATACTCTATTGCCCCTGATCTAATGCAGTTGTGGTGACAGTCTGAGGGGATGATTCTTCAGTTCCACGAGTTTATCCAATTATTCTTGGATTGATAGAATTATCTTTGCTCCATGAGTGAACAGGTAGCGAGAAAAGGCTCCCACTATTTACATATTGTGTGCTTGGTGGCAAATCATTGTACTTGCTTAATCATCAGCATCAATGAATATTTTAAATGTTTATTTGATGTGGATGCACCATAGAGTAGTGTTCTTTCGCTATTTCTTTTAAATTTTAAAGTTCAACGCAAAATAATAGTATGGATCTTGCTGAAATTTTAAATTTGAAGCTATCTAGTGTTGATGTTGTGCAACTTCGAAGGCTACAATCTTTGAAATCAACGGACAAAGTAGTTTCTTCTATATACTAGATCGGACAATCCTTTTCTAGTGGAAGTTTGTTGAAACCTAAATAAAGAGGAACCTACTGGTTTTTCATCTCATTTTCCTTTTAAGAAATCAAAAACTTTAGCCAAGTCACTACAGTGGGCGACAGATCAGCTAATTTGTTATTTTTGTTTCTAATGAAGCAAGTTTTAGAACAATGGTTGTAGAAGACTTTATGTGTAGATTGTACTGCGTATGTGTAAAAGAAACTAGACTGGTCGTACCCGAAGGCGCACTCAGTAAGCTTATCGACCCTTTTATTATTTGTTTGCACCTAACTATTATACATTCCATTTGTTTAGTTGGTCATGTAGGTGACAAGTGACGATCTACTTACTAAAAGTCTACATGTAGCCATATTTTCCCTTCAACTCTTATCACCTAAAGGTTTTTTTTGTGTGCTCGCCAAAACTTGACGGGGATGACATCTAGGAGCAAAATGGAAGCTATGTTAACTACGTAGATAAAATGAGATCTATCTAGAAATGCGGTATACTAAAAAAAGACACATATGTGATATTATGGCCCAAATGAAAACCTTTTCTGCCATGGTTATGACACCTTTATGACGATATTTGTGACAAAAACACGTATCATCCTATATGTGGTGGGCTCCTATTCTATGATAGAAAATGTGTTTTTCGTCCTGGGTGGGTCAAAGACGCACCTGCATGACATTCTCTGGGACGTCCATAATGTAAAACTGTGGTAGAAGTGAGGGCGAGAAAAATTTCGGGCAGTTACTGATAGATGCAAAGGTGTCCCGTCTTTCGATGAGATGATGGATATCACTTTGGTGGCAGTCGACTTTGACGATCCGACTACGAACGTGCGAGGACGTCGCGCCTTAGCAATCGCTAAACCAACTCCGAGAGGTTATTGACCACGCTGGAGCACGATCAACCTGACCACGAGGGTCTGTTTCCTACGAGCAAACGAAGAACAAGCAAGAAACTGAGATTGCAATCTATATATTGCGAATATAAGATGAAAGCTTTATTGATCAAGGTGGGGTTCTGTGACGCCTTTGTCTCATCGTTGAACACAAACGAAGTACGCGAAGTTGCAGCTATGGCAAACTTTTAATCTAAACAAAACCCAAAGTCTAAACGGTGCCCTAAGGGCTGTATATATGGAGGAAGAGAGGGGGAATTTCGTGGCCCTTGGTGGAGGGGTCCGAAATCAACCCTATCTCTTGTTTCCCCACACATACGGACTCTAAAAATAGCCTATACTTATGTATTTCGAAATTACATGGGCCTGGCCCAATAAAAAGGTGACGCAACACCTATAATAGCCTCGGGACGAAATTTATGAAGTGGCATCTTGTATATTTCGTCCAAGGCTTCATGCACCCATTATGGTGGCTTCAAAGTTCTGAAATCATCACTTGTAACTCCGTTCTTGATCCCCTTGCGCATGTCATCATCTCCATGCTTGGTCTTGCTCTAGTGTTCATCCCTCTTATCCATGCTAGGCCCTTCATTTGTAAGCAAAACAAATGTATCTAATTTAGGCAGCATCATATTCTCATGAACATTAGAATCATTACCAAGAAACGAAAGTACTTGATAATTTAATTGGTGTGCGCGAGCTCTAGTAATTGGTCCAGTATGTATAGCAGGAGGGGCTGTGGGTGTAACAATGGTATTGATGTCCTCATCATTCTCTTGCGCTTGGACTCCTCCATGATGAATGTGTAGCCCTGCTCACACCTATGTATGCACCCCAGAGAGGGGTCAAGTAGTATACCATCCTCAAAGGGTACAAGTGGACACATGTAAAGGAGATGATTCACCTTTCTATGCATGAAGTAGATGTTGCACGTGTCATTTGCCAAACGGACTCTTGACATGGTGATGTCCATAGGATGCTCCGCATCATAGAGTATTCTAATAAATTCACAATTAGTGTGTGTCCCTCTCAAAAGGTGTGTACAACAAGGATGATTGTGTCAAACTAAAAATCAAAGACTCATATAATACAAGATGCTCCAAGCAAAACACATATCATGTGGAGAATAAAAAATATAGCCTCAAGTAATTTACCGATGGATCGTAGGCAAAGGAGGGGATGCCATCTGGGGCATCCCCAAGCTTAGATGCTTGATTGTCATTGAATATTACCTTGGGGTGCATTGGGCATCCCCAAGGTTAGGCTCTTGACACTCCTTATTCCATAGTCCATTGAAACTTCACTCAAAACATGAATAAATTCACAACACAAAACTCAACAGAAAACTCGTGAGATCCATTAGTGAAACAAAGCAAATAACCACTTTTAGGTACTATTGTAAACTCATTCTAATTTTATATTGGCGTTATATCTACTGTATTATAACTTCTCCATGGTTCATACCCCCTGATACTACCCATAGATTCATCAAAATAAGCAAACAACACAATGAAAACAGAATCTGTCAAAAACAGAATAGTCTGTAGTAATATGGATGTTAGCCAAACTTCTGTAACTCCAAAAATTCTGAAAATTAGGATAATGTGGGAAATTTGTATATCAATAAAGTGTAAAAAATACAAAAAAATCGTCGCTCTAGTGATTTTTAACAATTCTGCTACCGGACGTCAAAGTTTCTGTTTTTTCACAAATTCAAATCAACAATCTTCCAAACCATCCCAAAGGTCTTACTTGGCACAAATACTAATTAAAACACTAAAACACAATCATAGTAGAAGTATAATTGCATATATTGAAAAACAAAAGCAAAAACATAAAAATAAAATTGGATTGCCTCCCAACAAGCGCTATTGTTTTACGCCCTTAGCTAGGCATATTGCATAGATCTAGGTATTGTCATCTTTGGTCTTATTTTCCATAGATGTGCTTTTGTCTGGAGGTTTTGCAATACAACATGGACCACATCATCCATAGAAATTTTAGCATCATCAAGTTGTCCCTCTACATATCCCCTTTTATTATAGGCTATGATCCAAGAATATCGTTGATTAAGATCATCTAAAACTTGTTGAATCATGTTTAAAACGGGAACTTCCTTTTTAAGGTTCTCATCAAAGATGCGATAATTGCCAAGTAAATGTCTTAACAAATAACCACTATTGTAAATGATCTCATCTATCACTGGTTGTTCACGGTTCATACCATAAAAATCAAAGATCTCCCTAGCTTCATGTACTATGTAGTCAAATTCATTGATAAGGATAAGGGTGGCTATCTTCTTAGCTCTAAGATCTTTATAACAGGCAACTCATAAAACAATCTTTGCAAGGTAGGATGGGTACGAATAAATCTCTTCTCAAGTTTAACAACAAGTGTAGAAATAGCTTCCACATAAGTTTTAGTTCTTTTATGTATAGGAGCATCATCAAAAGTCAAAGTTCCAATGCAAATAAAGAACTCTTGGATGGACTCTTTTCCTATAACATTCCCTTGTCCCATGAAGAAAGTTTTAGTATCCAGACTAGAACTTCCAATTTTAGGAGTTCTCCCATCATCTGTTTCTGCCATACCTAAATCACTCATGATGATATGTTCAAAGCAAGCAATCTAGCACACAAGCAAACGAAAAGCAAACGAAAAGACGAACGGAAAGAAGGTGATTAAAAAGGCAAATATTTTTGTGTTTTTCTGAAAATATTTTAGCAGTGGGGGAGAGGAAAATGAGAGGCAAATGGCGAATAATGTAAATGCTAGAGATGAGAGTTTATGACAGGTACTTGGTAGGCTTGATGTAGAACCTCCCCGGCAACGGCGCCAGAAATTCTTCCTGCTACTTCCTCAGCTTGCGTTGGTTTTTCCCTTGAAGAGGAAAGGGTGATGGAACAAAGTAGAGAGAAGTATTTCCCTAAGTTAAGGACCAAGGTATCAATCAGTAGGAGGAACACACAAGACTCCAATGATAGCACCTGCACAAACAAATAAATATTTGCACCCAATGCGATAAAGGGGTTGTCAATCCCTTCACGGTTACTTGCAAGGATGATATCTGATAGAGATAGGTATAAAAGATAAATAAAAGTGTATAATAAAGTAAAGGTAAATAAATTGCAGCAAGGTATTTTTTGGTTTTCGGTTTTATAGATCTGAAAATAATATGATAAGAATAGACCCGAGGGCCATAGTTTTCACTAGAGGCTTCTCTCTTGAAAGAACACATACAGTGGGTAAACAAATTACTGTTGAGCAATTGATACAAAAGTGAATAATTATGACGACATCTAAGGCAATGATCATGAATATAGGCATCACGTTCATGACAACTAGATCGACGCTTGCCTGCATCTACTTCTATCACTCCACAGATCGACCGCTATCCGGCATGCATCTAATGTATTAAGTTAACAAGAACGGAGTAACGCCTTAAGCAAGATGGCATGATGTAGAGGGATAGATCCAATCAATATGAATGAACCCCACCTTTTTATCCTTAATGGCAACAATACAAATACATGTCATGTCCCTTTCTGTCATTGGGATTGAGCACCGCAAGATTGAACCCATTACAAAGCACCTCTCCCCTTGCAAGAAAAATCAATCTAGTTGGCCAAACCAAATCAATAGATCGGAGAGAAATACAAAGCTATCTTAATCATGCATAAAAGAGTTCAGAGAAGACACAAATAATATTCATAGATAATCTGATCATAAACCCACAATTCATCGGATCTCAACAAACATCACGCAAAAGAAGATTACATCGAATAGATCTCCAAGCACATGGAGGAGAACATTGTATTGAAGATCAAAGAGAGAGAAAAAGCCATCTAGCTACTAGCTATGGACCCGTAGGTCTATGGTAAACTACTCACACATCATTGGAAGGGCAGCAAGGTTGATGTAGAGACCCTCCATGCTCGAATCCCCCTCGAGCAGAGTATCGGAACAGGTCTCAAAATGGGATCTCACGAGGACAGAAACTTGCGGCGGCGGAAAAGTATTTTTGGTGCGCCCTCTGGTATATGGGGAAGATTCGAGTATTTATGGATCTGACATTAGGTTTAGAGGTGCCTCGGGGGGCCTACAAGCTCATAGGGCACTCCCCCCTAGGGTGCGTCTGGTGAGCTTGTGGCTCACCCATGGCCCTTCTGACCTCCTCCCGAAGCTTTGTAGGTGTCTTCTTGTCTAAGAAAAATCGTCAAAAAGTTACATTACGTTTGGACTCCCTTTTGTATTGATTTTCTATAAAAGAAAAAACAAGGAAAAAATAGCAACTGGCACTTGGCACTAGGTTAATAGGTTAGTCCAAAAAATCATATAAATAGCATAATATTGCATATAAAACATCCAAGATGCATAATATAATAGCATAGAACATTAAAAATTATAGATACGTTGGATACGTATCAGTTGACAGAGGTCGTGGTTGTTCCCGGGTCTCCTCTTGCTTTGAGTCATTGCCGGGTTGCTTGGGCAACTTCCCCTAGTGCAACTTGTTGCTGATGTAGTGAGATATGGCAGATATTGACAAAGATCTGCATACCATCACGGACCTGAACTCGCAATGAGATGTGCACTCCTTTTGGATGTTGTAGTCAGCAAGATTCTTCACTAAGATTTGCATACCACCATTGATCCAAGGTGGTGGTCTGGTTGCTGGAACGCTTTTCTTGTTGTTCCTCCTGGTAAGGAGGCTACTATGGGCCATGCGCAGTTGGGTGCACGAACCCAATGGTCATGGTACCAACAGAAGCCCACAAGACTCGTCCAACGCGTGCCACATATATTGTCAGGGTCATGCCCTTTTTAGCGCATGTGTCACACGTGTTGTCCAGCTTCTTTGTTGAATCAAATCAATTAACTGAAGGGGTGTGAATGACGAAATGGAGAGGTAGCCTCGAGCGTGCAGTGTAAATGCTAGCGAAGGGCATGGCTCGATCCACTCGCCTTCCACTATTGCCACATTGCACTACAAAAAAAGACACATCTGTGACATTATGGCCCGAACAGAAACTTTTTCTGTAATGGTTATGACACTTCCATGACCATAATTGTGAAAAAACACGTATCATCACAGATGTGGTGGGTCCTACTTTTATGACAAAAAATAATGACATAAATTGGTCTTTTCGTCCTGGGCTGGCCGGAGATGCACCTGCATTATATTCTTTGGGTCATCTATGAACATAAAAATTCGTGGTAGAAGTGAGGCAAGGAAATTTTTGCGGAGTTCCCAGTTACAGTGGATGGTCGGGGACGAGCGATGCACTGTGGTTTGCGTGTTTCTCTCATACATAGGTGCATGTGTGTGCGAGGCGGTTGCTCTAACTGAACCCAAGGGAGGCATTCGCTTACTGAACCCGAGCGATTGCACTAGCTACGTTACTAAACCGTAGCGGTCGATCCCTTGGCTGTTAACTGAACCCGAGCGATTCCTTCGTTGCTGACTGAACTTGGGTGATTCCTTCACCACTGCTGCTAACTGAACCCAACCGATCGATCGCTATTGCTGCTTACTGAAGCCGATCGAGCCCCTGTGCGAGACGTAGCTAGCCAGCCGACGTTGGGTTGCCTCTAGATGAACAATGACCCTTTCTACCGCGGGGCGATACGTAGAATGAGTCAAGACGTGGTGAGTCGAGCTGGTTGGTTGGCTAAGGATGAATAATTCCCGGTGGGGCTTGGATGAACAGGACCCTCGCCGTGTGTAGGCGGTTGCGGCTGGATGAATAGGACCCCGAGGAGGCCGCCGCACCCAGTCGGTTGGGGGTGGATGAACATGACCCTGTGGAGGCTGGATGAACAGTAGCCGGTGGGGGCTAGATGAACAATAGCTAGTGGAGGCTGGAGGACGTCGATGGTGGATGAATAGTAGCCCATGGAGGCTGGAGCGAGGCAGTAAACGGTGGATGAACAGAACCCCGTTTCGACTGTAGGCACTCGAACAGAAGTCTGTTTCCTCCGTTTTGTGGTACGCCACACCCCTCCCGATCAATAGGGCCCCGTTTTGACCGTAGGTACTCAAATAGAAATTTGTTTCCTTCATTTTGTGGTGTGCCAGACCCTTCCCGATGAACAGGACCCTGTTTCGACCATAGGCACTCGAACAAAAGGCTTTTTCCTCCGTTCTGCAGTACGCCAGATCTCATTCCGGCTGTTCCGTCCAAGCCGGTTGGCTCCCGATGAACAGGACGTATTCCGACCCAGTCGGTTGCCTCCCGATGAACATGCCGTTGTTTCCTCCATTCCCACCTAGCCGGTTGGCTGTTGATGAACAGGATGATGTCCCTATACGTGTTAGAGACCCCGCCTGTACGTATGTACGTAGCCGTATTTACTTTCATACAGCGTGGTTGTACGTACGTGTACACGATATATACGGGACTACATGACATGCTACGTCGGCGCCTCTACTTCAACACGTGTTGCTCCTTACTTGGCCACAGTTCATTGCTGTAGAGAGGCCGATTGACCGCTATGTCCATACACATTCGCGACGAGACAGATAACGCTACCGACGCTTCGACCTGGTGGGTGATACGTCTCCAACGTATCTATAATTTATGAAGTATTGATGCTAATATATTATCATTCTTGGATGTTCTACAATCATCTTATAGCAACTTTATATCATTTTTTGGGACTAACATATTGACCCAGTGCCGGTTGCTATTTTTTGCTTGTTTTTTACATCGCAGGAAATCAATATCAAACAGAGTCCAAACACCGCGAAACTTATTGTGGACTTTTGATGGACCATAAGACCACTAGTGGGTTAGAGCAGCACCTGGGGGTGCCCCGAGGGGGGCACAACCCTCCAGGGCGCGCCTGGGGGCCCAGGCACGCCCAGGTGGGTTGTGCCTACCTTGGTGGCCTCCCACACCCCTTGTTCGCCCTATAAATTGCCAAATATTCCAAAACCCTTGGGGGTAACCCTAGATGAGAAGTTGCGCCGCCGCAAGCCTTTGTAGCCACCGAAAACCAATCTAGACCCCGTTCTGGCACTCCGTCGGAGGGGGAAATCATCACCGGTGGCCATCTTCATCATCCTGGCGGCCACCACGATGAGGAGGGAGTAGTCCACCCTCGGGACTAAGGGTTTGTACCAGTAGCTATGTGTTTAGTCTCTCTCTCTCTCTCTCGTGTTCTTGACATGTCACGATCTTGATGTATCGCGGGCTTTGTTAATATAGTTGGATCATATGGTGTTTTCCCCTCTCTATCTTGTTGTGATGAATTGAGTTTTTCCGTTTGAGATTTCGTTGTTATCAGATTGAATACTTTTATGGATTTGGGAGCACTTGATATATGTCTTGCATATGAATACTCGTGGTGACAATGGTGTATCATATTGTTTCACTTGATATGTGTTTTGGCACTCAACTCACGGATTCCCGCGGTGACATTGGGGTAATCTATGCATAGGGGTTGATGCACGTTCTTGTCTTTTGTTTCTCTAGTAGAAATCTTGGGGCACTCTTTGAGGTTCTTTGTGTTGGATTGAGTATTATGAATCTGAAATTATTTGGTGTTATTTTAGTATGAACTCTTGGATAGATCGATCAGAAAGAATAGCTTCAAGGTGGTTTCGTACCCTACAAACGAGTTCTTCGTATGTTCTCCGCTAGATAGGAACTTTAGAGTGATTCTTCGTTGCATGTTGAGGGATGGTTATATGATCCAATTATGTTAGCATTGTTGAGAGATTGCACTAGAGAAAGTACGGACCCTAGGCCTCATTTTCAAGTAGTGCAATACCATTTTTGTGCCCTTTTAGTATTTGCTACCTTGCTATTTTATTTATTCATATTATAAAAATATATTTCTACCATCCATATTACACTTCTATCACCATCTCTTCGCCGAACTAGTGCACCTATACAATTTGCCATTGTATTAGGTGTGTTGGGGACACAAGAGATTTCTTGTATTTGGTTGCAGGGTTGTTTGAGAGAGACCATCTTCATCATATCCGTCCCACGGATTGATAAACCTTTGGTCATCCACTTGAGTGAAAATTGCTATTGTCTTACAAAACTCTGCGCTTGGAGGCCCAACACGGGTCTACAAGAATAAAGTTGTGTAGTAGACATCAAGCTCTTTTGTGGCGCCGTTGCCGGGGAGGTTAGGTAAGCGGCACTCACATCCCGTCAACGAAGCTCTTTTCTGGCGCCATTGTCGGGGAGGTGAGTGGTTGAAGGTATATCTTTAGATCTTGCAATTGAATCTTTTAGTTTCTTGTTTTATCACTAGTTTGTTGCATCATATTGTTCATCTTTATAATGTCTAAAAATGATGGAAAGGAAAATTGTTCTCAATTGATAGAAGAAGAATGCTATAAAATGTTTGGCATGGAATCCATGAATGATGAGCATGATTGCAATGTTGCTAGTATGAATTCTTTGAATATCCATGATGCTATTGATATGCAAAGCCATAAGCTTGGGGATGCTATGTTTGATGAAAATGATATTTTTATTCCCCCAAGTTTTGATGTGCAAATTTGTTATAATGGTAGCATGCCCCCTATTTATGACGATTACAATGATGAATGTGGGTTTGGAAGAGTGTCAACGCTAGGTAATGATCCCACTATTTTGGAGGGTGTTGAATCTTTTCACAATGATGAAAGTGGATTTGGAGAGGTCATGACTTTATTAAGTGATGAATCCACCATTTTGGAAGAGGTTTCAATTGATTATGAAAACAAAGTTGCTATCTCTAATGATTATGGTGATGACATGTATGCTATAAAGAATAATGATAACCATGAAACTTTTCATCATGATTTTAATTTTCAATCACATGATAGTTATTTTGTTGAGTTTGCTCCCACTATTATTCATGAGAACAAATTTACTATGTGGAGAGTAATAAATTTTCTATGCTTTTGTGTCATGAAAAGAATGCTTTATGTGATGGATGTATTGTTGAATTTCTTCATGATGCCACTGAAAATTATTATGAGGGAGGAACTTATGCTTGTAGGAATTGCAATAATATCAAGTTTCCTCTCTATGTGTTGAAAATCTTGAAGTTGTGCTTGTTTTGCCTTCCTATGCTAGTTGATTATTGTTCCCATAAATTGTTTGATCGCAAAATCCCTATGCATAGGAAGTGGGCTAGACTTAAATGTGCTAGTCATATGCTTCATGAAGCTATCTTCATGTTTCAATTCTTATCTTTTATGTGAGCATCATTGTCATCATGCCTAGCTTAAAAGGCATTAAACAAAAGCGCTTGTTGGTAGACAACCCAAAATTTACCTCTACTATTTTTGTGTGTTCACATGATTAGGATAATGTAGTAATCATGTTTTATTCCTTTCGTTTCAATAAAGTGCCAAGTAAGACCTTTGGGATGGTCTATGGTGATAGTTGATTTGATCTTGCTGAAAAACAGAAACTTTTGCACTCAGGAAAATAATTTTCATTTTTAACAGAAGCGTGATAAAAGTACTGATTCTTTTTGCTGAAGATTAATAGACAAATTTCCCAGGCTGTCCTAATTTTTCAGAATTTTTGGAATAGAGAAGTATGGTCAGAGTACAGATTACTACAGATTGTTCTGTTTTTGACAGATTCTGTTTTCAATGCATAGTTTCCTTATTTTCTAGTTTCTACGACTTATATTGTTTAATATAAATTGTGGAAATGATATGTTACAGTAGGCATTGTGTGAGAACAAACATGAATATTGTCTTTGACAGTACCAAAGTGAAATGCTTTGCTCTTTATCATACTAACCTATCTCACAAAGTTCCTTTAAGTTTTGCGTGATTGAAGTTTTCAAGTTTTGGGTGAGATATCAATATGAGGAGAATAAGAAGTGACAAGACCCTAATCTTGGGGATGCCCAAGGCACCCCAAGGTAATATTCAAGGAAGATCCAAGCAACTAAGCTTGGGGATGCCCCGGAAGGCATCCCCTCTTTTGTCTCCAACATTATCGGTAACCTCTCTTGGAGCTACATTTTTATTCGTCAAATGATATGTGTTTTTCTTGGAGCGTCATTTTCTTTTGTTAGGATTTTCTTGCTGTTATTTAGAATAATTTTTTTGCATTTTTTATTTCAATAAAAGTGGCAAAGATAGCCTTTACCATGCTTATCTTGCAAGTTTATGAGTTGCTGTTTCAAAACAGAAAGTTTACCGATGTTGCAAAAATTGCCGAGAAAAGTTAGAATGTGATAAAATGTTTGAACCTTTTGCACAATAATCTCTGATAAATCTTCTATAGTGTGGTAAATTTTAATAATTTTTGGAGTTAGGGAAGTATGATGAATATTGCATTCTTTACAGATTGTACTGTTTTGGCAGAGTGCTGTTATGTTTGCATATGTTTGCTTGTTTAATGATTCTATTTGTGGATAGGAGTATTAAATATGCAGAGGAATTTAGTATGTAATGTTGAGTAATAATTTTGGTGATTTTCTACAGTAGAGAATGATAAGGTTTTGCATTGATTTATACTAACTTATCTCACGAGTTCTTGTTGAGTTTTGTGTGGATGAAGTTTTTCAGATTTAGGAAAATCGTGATATGAGAGGAATTAAGGAGACACAAAAACTCAAGCTTGGGTATGTCCAAGGCACCCCAAGATAATATTTCAAGAAGTCTCAAGTATCTAAGCTTGGGGATGCCCTGATAGGCATCCCACCTTTTCTTCAACAATTATCGGTTAGTATCGGTTGAGCCTAAGTTCTCGCTTCTTCACATGATGTGTGCTATTCTTGGAATGTCATTTTGTTTTGTTTTGCTTGCTGTTTTAATAAAATACTTGTATTTTAAACTTTTAAATAAGATATAGTCCTCAAATAGCTACCCATTTACATAACTACTCGCTTGATCTTCACTTATATCATTTTGGAGTAGCTTGTCATTTACTCTTGTGCTTCACTTATATCCTATGAGTAAACTGTTGGATGAATTAATATCATGAAGCTGAAATTATATGTGCATACCATGCCTAGTAGTAGCTTCACATTGGGTTTAGAAAGTGAAATCTTTTGAAGCTTGACAATCACAATATTGGTCATACAAGCAATTCCTCAATGATTACTATAAGGAAGAGAACTTTCACATGCAAATACACTATCTTGGAAATCTTTTGTGATTGTGAGACCCCATCAAAATATTATATGCCAAAATTGTTGATGTTGGACAAGGAAGATAACATAATGATTTATGTTTGTTCATATTCACATAGAAGTTATATTGTCATAGATCCTTCAACATGTGGTGCTTGCCCCCCCCCCATCTTTGCTAGCCAAAAATTTTGCACCAAGTAGAGATACTACTTGTGCATCCACAAACCCTTAAACCCAAATCCTATTTTCAATAGTCCACCATACCTACCTAAGGATTGAGCAAGATCCTTCAAGTAAGTTGTCATTGGTGCAATAAGGCAATAAAAATTGCTTCTAAAAGTGTTAGATCATTTAGTGTAAGAGAAAATTGAGCGTTGTATGAACTTGTGATGGCAAAGAATAAAAGCGACATACTACATAATAAAGGTTGCTATCCTAAGGGGCAGTATAATGTGACGTTCTTTTGCACTAAGGGGTTGAGCATACAAACAAATAAGCGCATGGCAACCTCTGCTTCCCTCTGCGAAGGGCCTATCTTTTACTTTTATGTATTTACTTTCATGCAAGAGTCAAAGTGTTTCTCTCTATTCCTTTTTTTATTTTTCTCTTTTGGCAAGCATCATGTGGTGAGGAAACATCTAGGCACATATATCCAGTTGGATATGGGTAGCATGAGTTATTATTGTTGACAACACCCTTGAGGTGAATACGTTGGGAGGCGAAATTATAAGCCCCTATCTTTCTATGTGTCCGGTTGAAATGTTTTGCTCATGTGTATGCGGTGAGTGTTAGCAATCATAGAAGACTATATGATGGTTGAGTATGTGGAGCTATTACTTAGGCTTTATTGAATAAGTTGAATTACAATTGCTTGGTGACTGAGAACATAGGTTGTTGAGTTTCAAGAGAATTCATTGTTTGAACCTTAACAGGTGAATCGGTTGCTACTTTAATACGAGAAGTTTTATAAGAAAGAATTGCTATTATGATACTAGGAAAAGTGATTGAAATTGTCATTGATCAAACTTGTGCACTTTGCTAGCATTCACACTTCATAAATTATTTATTTTATCATTTACCTACTCGAGGACGAGGAGGAATTAAGCTTGCGGATGCTGATACATCTCCAATTTATCTATAATTTATGAAGTATTTATGCTAATATATTCTCATTCTTGGATGTTTTACAATCATTTTATAGCAACTTTATATCATTTTTTGGGACTAACCTATTGACGCAGTGCTAGTTGCTATTTTTTGCTTGGTTTTTACATCGCAGGAAATCAATATCAAACGGAGTCCAAACACCGCAAAACTTTTGTGGATTTTTTGTGGACCAGAAGACCACCAGTGGGCTAGAGCTGCACCTCGGGGGTGCCCCAAGGGGGGCACAATCCACCAGGGCGTGCCTGGGGGCCCAGGCGCGCCGAGGTGGGTTGTGCCCACCTCGGTGGCCTCCCGCATCCCCTCTTCGCCTTATAAATTGCCAATTATTCCAAAATCCTTAGGTAGTAACCCTAGATGTGAAGTTCCGACGCCGCAAGCCTTTATAGCCACCGAAAACCAATCTAGACCCCGTTCCGGCACTCCACTTGAGGGGGAAATCATCACCGGTGGCCATCTTCATCATCCGGGCGGCCACCACGATGAGGAGGGAGTAGTCCACCCTCGGGGCTGAGGATTTATACCAGTAGCTATGTGTTTAGTCTCTCTCTCTCTCTCTCTCTCTCTCTCTCTCTCGTGTTCTTGAGATGTCACGATCTTGATGTATCGCGTGCTTTGTTAATATAGTTGGATCATATGTTGTTTTCCCCTCTCTATCTTATTAAGATGAATTGAGTTTTTCCCTTTGAGATTTCATTGTTATCGGATTGAATACTTTTGTGGATTTGAGAGCACTTGATATATGTCTTGCATATGAATACTCGTGGTGACAATGTGTATCATATTGATTCACTTGATATGTGTTTTGGCACTCAACTCGCGGATTCCCGCGGTGACGTTGGGGTAATCTATGCATGGGGTTTATGCACGTTCTCGTATTTTGTTTCTCCGGTAGAAACCTTGGGGCACTCTTTGAGGTTCTTTGTGTTGGATTGAGTATTATGAATCTGAAATTATTTGGTGTTATTTTAGTATGAACTCTTGGATAGATCGTTTACAAAGAATAGCTTCGAGGTGGTTTCTTACCCTACAAACGATTTCTTCGTATGTCCTCCACTAGATAGGAACTTTGGGGTGATTCTTTCTTCCACGTTGAGGGATGGTGACTCCTATTATGTTAGTACGGACCCTAGGCCTCATTTTCAAGCATTGCAATACCGTTTTTGTGCCTGTTTACTATTTGCTACCTTGCTGTTTTTATTTATTCAAATTATAAAAATATATTTCTACCATCCATATTACACTTTTATCACCATATATTCGCCGAACTAGTGCACCTACACAATTTGCCATTGTATTCGGTGTGTTGGGGACACAAGATATTTCTTGTATTTGGTTGCAGGGTTGTTTGAGAGAGACCATCTTCATCCTATGCCTCCCACGGATTGATAAACCTTAGGTCATCCACTTGAGGGAAAATTGCTACTGTCTTACAAAACTCTGCGCTCGGAGGCCCAACACGAGTCTACAAGAATAAAGTTGCATAGTAGACATCAGTGGGTCTCATCTATCAGGGGGTAAGAAGGCACTACCTTCCATGCGAAGATGTAGCTAGTGGGTACCGGCTCTCAGGGGGCAAAGGTTTTTTTCACGAAATACAAAGGCCCGTCTGGTGGGTCCCTGCTGTCAGGTGGAGGAATTATTATTTTGCGCGTAATATGGAGTTACTTCCTTGCGTGTAGCCGTGGACACAGCTATCAGCCCCTTCCTATGGATGTCGTTCGTTGACCACGCCGCGCCGAGAGCACGAAGATAGTGGACGACGACGAGGCCTAGGAAGGGAATGACAAGGAGTTGGGGAAGACTCGATGGTTGTTTCCTACGCGAAGGGGAGTACGAGGGTTTACTGGTATGTCTGCTGTCGCCAAAGAATAAGAGCAGGTGTGGGTGAGTAGAGGGATGGCCAGGCCAGAGATGGGAATAGGGTGGGGCGGTGAGGCCTGCGCGATAGCATAGCCGGCCACGGGAGGCAAGAGCAGCAGTGGCAGAGCCACAGAGGGGCGAGCAGGGGCCAAACCCCATATCGATCGACCCCCCCTCAACGGTACTCAGTGGCGACTACATTGGATTCGCATGAGGATTTGCCGCCTAGTTTGATGCCTATCCTATTATCTGTCCATTAGCAAACACCTAGGCCTGACAACTCTACGTGCATAATGTTAAATAGCCCAAGCCAACCATTGATAGCCCACACAACATGTAATCGGTTTGATCTACTAGCCTGCAGGCCCCAAAGATTACTTATCGATTGGACCAGTGCACATCACTTTGCCATTTGTTTGCACAACTTCATCTCGATCATTTTCGCCGCTGCCCCAGAGCTAGGCTTAATCGAGCGGCAGACCACCATCATCAATGATGACCTGATTCTGTGCGTGGGTAAGAGTCTACCACATTGCTGATCTACTAATTGGCAAACATCTCCGCCTCTCGGCTCTCCCAACACGACTTGTTGGTTTGTCTAATCTCAACATAAGGTCTGCGTCATAAATATTTATTTTACATTTAGAGTATACAAACTACTTCTTCCCTTGTCTTAGATTTTGTCTGCAGATGGATATATCTTGACACGTTTTACTATTGTAAATACATCTGTATCTAGATAAATTTAAGACAAGTAATTTGAGACAAAGGTTGTACTAGTTAGATTCAATTACAAATTGTATACCTGATTTTGTACTAACTAGAAGTCTGTAATTGCATAAAGCACAAGGAAGAAGAGACTGATAACTAACAATTGAAGCCATTTCTTTTAACCACCCAGTCTACTGATGAGAATGCAGAGCGACATGTAGACATTTTAGGAGTGAAATCACTACAAAGTTTGACGTTTGATGGTTTGATGGGACTATTGTGTGTAGATATACATCTATCTAAGCTAATACAAATGTAGCTATTTCAATGTAATTGCAAGAAAAAAAATCGACTTTGTTTGTTTGATATTCACGCTATATTTCAGAATCAATATACGTTGGTCCTGCATTTCTTGCACATGCATTGTCCTCCTCGCCTCCTATGTTCAAATCCTGGCTCCACCCCTGAGGAGCAGGCGGCATGGCCGCCGCTGGTTTGGGCGGCTGGAGCAAGAATACCAGAGGTTGAAGAACCATGATGGCCGTTGGATGGACATCGTATGGTTACTGCAACTAGAATCGTTTATATTGACTAAGTTGACAAATCCCTATGTCAACTTAGTGGGCCCACAAGTCAGCTTCCAAATATGGTGGGTCCCAGCTAATAGGGGGAGTAATGATTTTTTTGTGCGTAATAAGGAGACACTTCCTTATGTGCAAAGATATAGCTGGTGGGTCCGAGCTGTCAGCGAGAGGAACATTTTTATGAGAAATACAGAGGCCCTTCCGGTGGGTCCATGTTGTCAGGTGGAGTAATCATTATTTTGCGCGTAATAAGGAGGCACTTCCTTGCGTGCGGCCGTGGACCCAGCTGTCAGCCTCTCCATGTAAAGTCCTCTTCCGATGGATGTCGTTTGTTAACCACGTTGACCACGCCGCGTCGAGAGGACCAAGGCGGTGGATGACTGTGAGGCCTAGGAAGGGAAGACTCGGCAATTGTTTCCCATGCGGAGGGGAGTACAAGGGTTTACTGGTTCGTTTTCCACCGCTGGAGAATAACAGCAGGTGTGGGTGAGTATAGGGATGGCGAGGCCAGCGATGGGAGTAAGGTGAGGTGGTGAGGCCTGCGTAGCAGCACAGCCAGCCACAGGAGGTAGGAGCAGGCGCCACGACCGACGCTAGTTTGGCCGGCTGGAGCAAGAAGATCAAAGGTTGAAGAAGCTTGATGGTCGTTGGATGGACATCGTACGGTCGCTGCAGATAGAACCGTTTATATTGACTAAGTTGACAAAGACGTGCGTCCGCGTTAACTTAGTAGGCCCACAAGTTAGCCTCAAATATGTGGAAAACAGCATACAACCCATCTGCCATTATTTCTAATAAATATACAGCCCATTGGCTAATTCTTAAGGTTTTATTGAAGCCCATATTCTGGCCACAGTTAAAAATGCAACGGAAATTTCATATTTTAGTGCGGTCCGAACTGTTTTTTATCCCGAAATTTCAAATCATGTTCAAACTAATTTTGAAAAAAATTAAATTTATATCAATTTAAAATCCAACATAATTTTCCCCACAAAAAACAATTAAATTCCAAATCTCGAAATCTAAAAAAAGATATTTGAAACTAATTTCCGGATTGCTATTTTTTTAAATTTACATCCGATTTCTTACTACTTATAGCCCATTTTCTAGGCAAGCGAATACATCACTCTCGTCTTGGGCCGAGAAAAGCAAATAGGACTCCGTTGTGTATTCTTTAACAAAGAAGAACTGGGCTAGTCATTTTCAGAAGAAAACACAACTGGGCTCATCATGTGGTAAACATAAAATAAAAACCTGGGCTAGACGGGCCACAGCCCCGTAGTAGTAACAACAATTGCGCGACCTGCTGGGTTTCTCGTGTCAGTCGCTTGTTGGGTAATTCTCTCGTTTATTGACAAAGTTGACAATGGCGTGGGACCCAGATGTCAAACCATTAGGAGGAACCATTGTTTGGCTTGTAATAATGAGCCACTTGCTTGCGTACTGCCTGACCGTGGTGGGTCCCTACTGTCATCCTCTACACGTAGATTCATCTCATCATTCCTCTCGGTTGTTGACCACGTTGACAAAGCCAGACGGCGGCACACCGCGCATGGCAGGCAAACCAAGTTAGAGGATGATGAGGACATCAACACCATTGTTACACCCACAGCCCCTGCTGCTATACATACTGGACCAATTACTAGAGCTCGCGCACGCCAATTGAATTATCAGGTACTTTCATTTTTGGGTAACGATTCTAATGTTCATGAGAATATGATGCTGCCTAAATTGGATACATTTGTTTTGCTTACAAATGAAGGGCCTAGCTTGGACAAGAAAGATGAACCTTGGAGCAAGTTCAAGCATGGAGATGATGGCATGTGCATGGGGATCAAGAACGGAGTTACAAGTGATGGTTTCAGGACTTTGAAGCCACCATAAGGAGTGTGTGAAGCCTTGGACGAAATATACAAGATGCCACTTTATAAATTTCGTCCAGAGGCTATTCTAGGTGCTACGTCACCTTATTATTGGGCCAGGCCCATGTATTTTCGAAATACTTAAATATAGGTTGTTTTTAGAGTCCGTATGTGTGGGGAAACAAGAGTTAGGGTTGGTTTCGGACCCCTCCTCCAAGGGCCACGAAATTCCCCCCTCTTCCTCCATATATACAGCCCTTAGGGCGTCGTTCAGACTTTGGGATTTGTTTAGTTAAAAGTTAGCCATTGCAACTTCGTGTACTTCGTTTGTGTCCAACGACCAGACCAAGACCGCTTTTGGATCCCCACCTTTATCAATACTTCATCTATATTCACAATATTCAGATTGCATTATCATATTGTTGCTTGTTCTTCGATTGCTTGCAGGAATAGACCTTCATGGTCAGGCTGACCATGCTTCCGGCATCGTCAGTAACCTCAGGAGATTGGTTTAGCGATTGCTAAGGCGCAACATCGTGCATGTTTGTAGTCGGATCATCAAAGTCGTCTCCACCAAATCGATAGTTATCGTCTCATCAAAAGATTGGGACACCCTTGCCTCTATCAAGTGGTATCATATTTCCAGGTTGCTCGGTGAGATTTTACAGTTTTTTCGTAGTTTCGATCGAGTCTGCTCATCATGCCTATAGTCCACGAAAAAGTCAAAAAAATTAGGGTTAGTTCATCCTATCCGAACCAATCTGAGCCTTTGCATAATCTTTTCTGTATTTGCTTTGTTGAATTTGCAGTTGCATCATCGTGTCAAGTTAATGGTCTTAGCGTCTAGTCCTTTCGAGTTTCAAGTTCTGTTCACAGGTTGTCACGTCGCCGCTGCCATATATCACCACCGCATCATCATCATCGATGCTGCCATATACCACCACCACACCAACTTCATCATCGCTGCCATATACCACAACCACATATTCACCACCAATCCGAGTCCATATACGCCACCACATATCCGCCGCCATCACGCCAATCCGAGTCCGCCTGCAACATATATCCGCCACCAGTCCGATTTCCACCAGATTCATCGCCGCCACCAGTCTGAGTTCCACCAGATTCATCTCCGCCACCAGTCCTAATACGACTCTAGTATTTCTTGCTTTGTTTTCGAGTTCTAGATCACGCGATACTTCAAGTAGTGGCAGAGTCGGACTCCTGAACTTTCGTGCTACCCGTAGAAGAAAAATAGCTCCAAACTCAAAAAAAGAGAGGGAAAAAAGTGCAAAAAATAAAAAAAAATAAAAAAATCAGAGCATGCTCCTCCCTTGTTTACGTGCCGCACCATGATTTTGTTAGTGTTCTAGGCTCACGTCTCTAGCACGGTCTAGCCTAGGACCAGCACATCATCGTCGTTGAGCGTTATTCAACTTTGCATCTCTAAATTGATTATTGCTGACCCTTTTTGCAACCATATTATAAGCCTTTCTAGCTCCACATACATCTACGTCATGCGTTTGACTCTCCCTGATAATCACTCTATCCAAGCTTTGAGAGTTTTGACTACGACGGTTGCCGATCACCGCCTACTGCTGGGTAAGAACTGGTAAGAATTTGAGATTTTCTTGATGGATTTGTGACACCCACCACCACCTCTTGTTAGTAGTCTGTAGGATCATATTCTTGTGTGTTTCTATTGCTGCTAACCATGGCAGGATCACAAGCCGACGAGACTGGCTGGGAGAACATGATGAATAAGGAGTTGCATGATAAATTTCAGCAAATGATGAGTGGACAGGTGCAAGATGTGCTAAACAGATTTGAAGAGGCCATGGAGAAGATAGATGGCATGGAGAAGGCGTTTGAAACAAAGCTCGATAACAAGTTTAATGAATTGCTCGCGTGTCTTCCACCGCCCGCTGCACCCGTCGCAACTCTACAACAATAACAACATCGTCTTCCAAATCAAGTGGGACGAGCATAACGCGTTCCCATTAAGCTTGGACAAACTTCTGGTGCTGCTGTACCTACTGTTGGTGCTTCTGTAGCTCCTCCTGCTACTGCAGAGTTGGAGGACCATTACGAGGATGAGGTTGATCAAAATCAGAACTACGTGCAACCACCAACACCACCACCACCAGGTCATCCTCATGCATATCATCGCAACGGTAGGGCTGCACCACCACCTGAGGTACGAGATCATGACCATCTTCCTAAACTGAAATTGAATATTCCACCATTTGAGGGTAGATATGTTCCTGATATATATCTTACTTGGGAGTTAGAAACTGAACAACGTTTTACATGTTTACAATATCCTGAGGAGAGACGTGTTCATGCCGCTATTTGTGCTTTCACTAGTTTTGCATGTGTTTGGTGGTCTGAACATTGTAGATTATATCCCATTCCAGCTACTTGGGCTGCTTTGAAAGCTGCTATGCGTACTCTTTGGGTTTCACCTTATTATCAACGTGAATTACTTCAAAAATTGCAGCGGTTAAGACAAGGAAAAAAATCTGTAGAAGAATATTATTAGGAATTACAAACTGGCATGATTAGATGTGGTATTGTTGAGGAGAATGAAGCTATGCTTGCAGGTTTTATGGGTGGATTGAATAGAGAGATTCAGACCATTCTAGAGTATAAGGAGTATGCTAATATCACTCGTTTATTCCATCTTGCTTGTAAAGCTGAACGTGAAGTGCATGATCGACATGCATTGGCGCGAACTAACTTTTCTGCAGGTCGATCTTCATCATGGACACCACGTGCATCCTCTACTTCCACTGGACCAGCACCACCATCAGGTGCGACCTCCAGTTGTGATACAAGAAAGCAGGCACAACCACCACTATCTGCCAAGAGCACACCTGCCGGGCCTGCGTAGAGTTCTTCTTCTTCCATGGCATCAACAGGACACACAAGTGATATTATTTGTCGTCATTGTAAGGGAAGAGGACATTTTGCGAGAGAATGCAAATCTCAGCGTGTGATGATTGCTACTAAGGATGGTGGGTATGAGTCCGCTAGTGACTATGATGAGGAGACTTTGGCTCTTATTACACATGAAGAACACGGTGGAGATGATTCTGATCATGAGACGCAATACATGGCTGCTGAAGATGCTGGCAGGTATGAATGTTTAGTTGCTCAACGTGTTTTGAGTGTGCAGGTTACACAAGCTGAGCAAAATCAGAGGCATAATTTGTTCCATACAAATGGAGTTGTGAAGGAACGTTCTATTCGCGTCATCATAGATGGAGGTAGCTGCAACAACTTGGCTAGCATGGAGATGGTGGAGAAGCTCTCTCTCACCACAAGACTGCATCCACATCCTTACTACATCCAATGGTTCAACAACAGCGGCAAGGTTAAGGTAACACGTACTGTTCGTGTGCATTTTAGTATCTCTACATATGCTGATTATGTTGATTGTGATGTGGTACCCATGCAAGCATGTTCCTTATTACTTGGTAGACCGTGGCAATTTGATAAAAATTATGTACACCATGGTAGAAATAATCAATATACTCTTGTTCATAAGGATAGCCATATTACTTTGCTTCCTATGACTCCTGAATCCATTTTGAAAGATGATATTAATAGACCTAATAAAGCAAAACAGGAGAAAAATAAGAGTGAAAATCATATTGTGGCAAAAGAATTTGAGCAATAAATGAAACCTAATAATAAACCATCAAGTGTTGTTTTTGAAATTAAATTGAAAAGTGCATGTTCACTTGCCACAAAATCTGATATTGATGAGCTAGATTTCAGCAATTCTGTTTGCTATGCTTTTGTGTGCAAAGAAGCATTATTTTCATTCGAGGACGTGCCTTCCTCTTTGCCCCTTGCTGTCACTAACATTTTGCAGGAGTTCGTTTGCGTCTTCCCACGAGACGTGCCACCGGGATTACCACCTATTCGAGGGATTGAGCATCAAATTGACTTAATTCCCGATACATCGCTACCCAACCGTGCACCATACCGTACCAATCCAGAGGAGACGAAGGAGATTATGCGTCAAGTACAGAGCTGCTCGACAAAGGTTACATACGCGAATCTCTTAGTCCTTGTGTTGTTCCTATTATACTAGTGCCTAAAAAGGATGGTACGTCGCGTATGTGTGTTGATTGTAGATGCATTAATAATATTACTACTCGTTATCGTCATCCTATTCCTAGGCTAGATGATATGCTTGATGAATTAAGTGGCTCTACAATTTTCTCCA
Organism: Triticum aestivum; assembly: GCF_018294505.1. NCBI lineage: Eukaryota > Viridiplantae > Streptophyta > Magnoliopsida > Poales > Poaceae > Triticum > Triticum aestivum. Next base: position 258,165,131 of record NC_057806.1, on the reverse strand, counting down.
AAGTTGATTTGCCTAGTGGATACCATCAAATTCGTATGAAATTGGGAGATGAATGGAAAACAACATTTAAAACTAAGTTTGGTTTATATTAGTGGTTAGTCATGCCTTTTGGGTTAACTAATGCACCTAGTACTTTCATGAGACTAATGAACGAAGTTTTACGTGCTTTCATTGGATGATTTGTGGTAGTCTATTTTGATGATATACTGATTTATAGCATATCTTTGGAGGAACATTTGGAACATTTACGTGATGTTTTTATTGCTCTACGTCACGTTTGTTTGTTAACCTTGGGAAGTGCACCTTCTGCACCGACCAAGTATCTTTTCTTGGCTATGTTGTTACTCCATAAGGAATTGAAGTTGATCAAGCCAAGATTGAAGCTATTGAGAGTTGGTCGCAGCCCAAAATGGTCACACAAGTGCGGAGTTTTCTTGGCCTCGCTGGATTCTATAGGCATTTTGTGAGAGATTTCAGCACCATTGTTGCACCTCTCAATGAGCTTACAAAGAAGGATGTGCCTTTTGTTTGGGGTACCGCACAGGAAGAAGCCTTCACGGTATTGAAAGATAAGTTGACACATGCTCCTTTACTCCAACTTCCTGATTTTAATAAGACTTTTGAGCTTGAATGCGATGCTAGTGGAATTGGATTAGGAGGTGTGTTATTAGAAGATGGCAAACCTGTTGCATACTTTTCTGAAAAATTGAGTGGGCCTAGTCTGAATTATTCTACTTATGATAAAGAATTATATGCCCTTGTTCAGACTTTAGAAACATGGCAACATTATTTATGGCCCAAAGAATTTGTTATACATTCTGATCATGAATCTTTGAAACATATTAAAAGTGAAGCTAAACTGAATCATAGACATGCTAAATGGGTTTAATTCATTGAGACTTTCCCTTATGTCATTAAAGACAAGAAGCGTAAAGAAAATGTTATTGCTGATGCATTGTCTCGTCGCTATACTATGCTTTCACAACTTGACTTCAAAATATTTGGTTTGGAGACCATCAAAGATCAATATGTGCATGATGCTGATTTTAAAGATGTAATGCATCATTGTAAAGAAGGATGAACGTGGAACAAGTTCGTCATTAATGATGGATTTGTGTTTCGTGCTAACAAGCTATGCATTCAAGCTAGCTCCGTTTGTCTTTTGTTGTTGCAGGAGGCGCATGGAGGAGGATTAATGGGACAATTTGGCGTGAAGAAGATGGAGGATATACTTGCTACACATTTCCTTTGGCCAAAGATGAGATGTGATGTTGAGCGTTTTGTTGCTCGCTGCACTACATGTCAAAAAGCTAAGTCACGACTAAATCCTCATGGTTTATATATGCCTTTGCCTGTACCTAGTGTTCCTTGGGAGGATATATCTATCGACTTTGTTTAAGGTTTACCTCAAACAAAATAGGGGAGGGATAGCATATTTGTTGTCGTGGATAGGTTCTCGAAAATGGCACGCTTTATACCATGTCATAAAAGCAATGATGTTGTTAATGTTACTGTTTTGTTCTTTCGTGAAATTATTCGCTTGCATGGTGTGCCAAATACTATTGTTTCAGATCGTGATACTAAATTTCTTAGCCACTTTTGGAGATGTTTATGGGCTAAGTTGGGGACTAAACTGCATTTTAGTACTACTTGTCACCCCCAAACTAATGGACAAACTGAAGTAGTCAATAGGACTTTGTCTACTATGCTTAGGACTATTTTGAAGAATAATAAGAAAATGTGGGAAGAATGCTTGCCTCATATTGAATTTGCTTATAATCGTTCATTGCATTCTACTACTAAGATGTGCCCTTTCAAAATTGTGTATGGTTTCCTACCTCGTGCACCTATTGATTTGTTGCCTCTTCCATCTTCAGAGAAGGTTAATTTTGATGCTAAAGAACATGTTGAATTAATTTTAAAAATGCATGAGTTAACTAAGGAAAACATTGAGCGTATGAATGCTAAATATAAACTTGCTGGAGATAAGGGTAGAAAACATGTTGTGTTTGCACCTGGAGATCTTGTTTGGTTACATTTGCGTAAGGATAGATTTCCTATTTTGCACAAATCAAAGCTAATGCCACGTGCTGATGGTCCTTTTAAGGTGTTAGAGAAAATAAATGATAATGCATATAAACCTGAGCTGCCTACAGATTTTGGGGTTAGTCCCACTTTTAACATTGCAGATTTGAAGCCTTATTTCGGTGAGGAAGATGAACTTTCGCCGAGGACGACTTCATTTCAAGAAGGAGAGGATGATGAGGACATCAATACCATTGTTACACCCACAACCCCTGCTACTATACATACTGGACCAATTACTAGAGCTCGCGCACGCCAATTGAATTATAAGGTACTTTCGTTTCTTGGTAATGATTCTAATGTTCATGAGAATATGATGCTGCCTAAATTGGATAGATTTGTTTTGCTTACAAATGAAGGGCCTAGCTTGGACAAGAAAGATGAACCTTGGAGCAAGTTCAAGCATGGAGATGATGGCATGCGCAAGGGGATCAAGAACGGACTTACAGGTGATGATTTTAGGACTTTGAAGCCACCATAAGGAGTGCATGAAGCCTTGGACGAAATATACAAGATGCCACTTTATAAATTTCGTCCAGAGGCTATTCTAGGTGATGCGTCACCTTATTATTGGGCCAGGCCCATTTATTTTCGAAATACTTAAGTATAGGATGTTTTTAGAGTCCGGATGTGTGGGGAAACAAGAGTTAGGGTTGGTTTCGGACCCCTCCTCCAAGGGCCACGAAATTCCCCCCTCTTCCTCCATATATACAACCCTTAGGGCGTCATTTGGACTTTGGGATTTGTTTAGTTAAAAGTTAGCCATTGCAACTTCGTGTACTTCGTTTGTGTCCAACGACCAGACCAAGACCGCTTTTGGATCCCCACCTTTATCAATACTTCATCTATATTCGCAATATTCAGATTGCATTATCATATTGTTGCTTGTTCTTCGATTGTTTGTAGGAATAGACCTTCATGGTCAGGCTGACCGTGCTTCCGGCATCGTTAGTAACCTCAGGAGATTGGGTTAGCGATTGCTAAGGCGCAACGTCGTGCATGTTTGTAGTCGGATCGTCATAATTGTCTCCACCAAATCGATAGTTATCATCTCATCGAAAGATCGGGACACCCTCGCCTCTATCAGAGGACCACGACGAGGCATCGGAGGGGATTGAACATGAGCCATGGAAGAAGCGGCAGTGTAGTCGCAGGCAGAGGGGAGTACGAGAAACTGGTTCGAGTGTGGGTATGGGTTAGGGCTGTCATCGCTGGAGAATAACAAGATGTGTTGGGGAATAGAGGGATGGGTTGGCCAACAGTTGAGGGTACGGTAGGGCGGCGGAGGCGCAGCCAACCGTGGGAGGTGGCAGCAGGCGGGACCAAAGGGATGGTTTGGTTTGGGCGGCTGGAGGAACAAGAGAAGGGATAGAAGATACACAACAGATGTTGGATGTCAATCCAATGGCTGGTAGGCAGAATCGTTTGTTGACTAAGTCGACACCAGCTTGGATAGGCTTTTTCCTCATGGGTCCCCAATGTCAGAATCCAAATCTTTCATGGCCATGCAGCCTTTGTTATGAAAAATTACATCCCATTTGGTGTGCTAGTTCAAAATAAGTTTGTGGGTGTTGCGGGGGCTAATCACTTGGGTTCTATAATGCACAGTGAGCTCAAGCAGCCGGTGAGAGTGATGTTATTTCCCTTGGTTGGGATTTGTTACAATATTTCTCCCTTAATTAAACAAATGGCAAGCCATTTGCCCTGTTTCAAAGAAAATATGATAGTCACAACCGAGTTGAAAAGGGCAACAACATCTAACTCAAGCTTACAAAAGGTACAAAAGCATGAGGGTTAATTGTTCATCAGGTTTACACAAATCCAAGATTGAAAAGGGCAATAACTTCTAACTCTAGCACTATTTTCGGCAGTCACAATCAAATGGGTCAGCCATGTCCATAGAACATCCTGGGTCATAAATTTTACTGGATAATGGCCACAAGATGTTGTAAATAGAAGCCCAACATGATCAGAAGCCCGCTTGTCCACCTGAAACTCCTATTTTTCTCTTCGACATACCCGTCCGTCAAAACCATGATGCTGATAAACTTAAGCCTGACGGACAATAGTAACCTCACATTCAGCAGGAAGAATGTGACAAATCTAGTGTTTGCATGGTTGGCTACATATTGTTCCAGCGTTATTGTCTTCAATCGAATATCATGAGAACTGAGAAAATCCGATGCTTAAGAAACCACCGATTGGTTATACCTTTCTTACCCCGTCCGATTGCATAAATAGACATGAAGATTGAAACAGTTAAGATCTAAAAATAGACCATCGAAAGAGCTACAGCGGAGCGGTTAATTGTAGTACACTATGAGGAGGACATCTACCTAGGGTAGGGTCCCACCCCCGACCTACGTACCCTACCCAAGGTCATTACATACAAGAATCCAAGACCTACAAAGTTACAAAGGAGGCACCGACAGGAACGGCAGCAACATACAAGTCACTCGAACTCAGGATCCACTCAGTAACCTCTACACCACTCGACCGTCCCTGTTCACTTGGAGTACCAAGCGTCATTCGAATACAGAAGACCTGGAGCCACCCTGGGATGGCAACGGTCAGCTAATCAGTTCTTCACAATAAAGATCATTAAGTATAGGTGTTACCTGTAACGTTTGCACCTTTACTTCTCCTCCGGTCCTTGGGTAATGGGGCATTCATGAGGGGCTAGTGGACTCTATATAATCTGCCCCTCCGGTCCTGTACAAGGGTTCGCACCCCCTATAACTCATCACACCGGATAACAAAGCGCCCGCAGCACCAAGACATAGGGTCTTTACCTCTTCCAAGAGGGGCCTGAACTTGCAAATCCGAGTGTACCACCTCGCCGTAGCTAGGCAGTGCCCTTCCATAGCACCCCTATCCTCTACTGTCAGATCTGTTCCCGCAACAGTTGGTGCCCATAGTGGGGTGGGCGTCTAAGCGACTTCCGACGTGGTTGCGTTCTTCAAACTTCTTCATCATGGTTTCTGGCGATGGACTATCCCTGGGTCGCGAGATCCATCTCGGTACACTTAGTTTCATCGCCGACGACTCAGCGTGGCTCCAAGAAGGCCCTCTGGATGTCGAGGCGCTCCCTATTCACGGGGCGGCGCACTTTCGTGCAAGTTCCTGCGGCGTCCTCCTCTGGCAGCCATCGACTCAGTATCAGTCGGCTCCGGTGGCGTTTTGCCCCCCACTTCTCGCCATCGCAAGCGATCCGTTCATTCTTGGCTCCAATGATGGGTGAGGCACGCGGTGGCTCATCAGCCATACACTCTACATATCGCGGCAATCGAGCCCAATGAGTCCCTCTACGACCTATTCGATCCACTGTCTAATCAATGGGATGCACCTTCCGAGTGTAAGAGCAACGACCCGGCGGTGGAAGTCCTCGTGATTGGCTCCTAGTGTAGCCCAATAGGATTTCCCCATGGAGGAGGTGAGAGCGGTGGTCCGTCACATGCCAACGACGAGTATTACCCATAGGCCCTCACTGCGGAACAAAGGGAAGAGTTGCTACGCAGGAATGAGCAGGTCCTTTAGACTCCCATCGCTAGCGCGACGGCCGAGGCCCAGGCTTTGGAGGCTATGCGTGTGGCCACTCTGGTCGCTCGTGCGTGTCTAGAGGAGTTTCAGAAGTCACTTGAAGACCGCGCTCGGAGGCAACCCCAAGTTTCAATCGATGGCAGCGGTGATTGTCCCCGAGTGGCTCGCAAAATGAGTATCAGGTATTCCACACTCTGATCCAGAATGTTATGGCTGCTGCGTGGATTGCAGATTCCATCCAGTCGTCCCGATGCGAAGCTGGAGAAGGTCTTCGGAAGATCCGAGCGTTGCTCAGAGCGGCTGTGGAACATAATTTAGTCGTTTCCCAGTCGAGCAACCCAATTCACATCAGATCCATAAAAGCAGACACAGTTCAGTCGGCTCATAGCCCAAAATCGCCTCCGCGACATGAAGATCGTGGTTACCACCAGGATCAGTACTTGGATAAAAGCCATGGTCAGTTTGCTCCTCGACATCACCGTGATGACCACCATCGAGTGCAAACGCCCCCTCCGAGGAGTGGATCATACGTGCCCCGACGATACTGCGACAGGCGCCCATACGAATATGAGTAGAGAGAGCCAATCGATCCCCAAGATCCTGGATTTAATGCAAAGTCCTCATGCAAAATCTAGTTGACAGAGGCAAAGCTCATCAATAGGGCTTGAATAGAGATCATCCGAGTGGAAGTGGCATGTTTGTCTCTATGCCCGAGTGTTTCAGCAGGGCCATACGGGCTGCTGAGATACCACCCGACTTCAGGTTGGCCACAGGGGTGAACAAGTTCACTAGCGAGTCGAACATACATGGTAGAAGATTATTGAGTGGCTGTGCAGATTGGCGGAGGCAATAATTATGTTTTCATGAAACATTTGCCCTTGATGCTAGAAGGATCGGCCCGGGCATGGTTGAACCAGTTGGCTCCTACTAGCATATACTGCTGGGAAGACTTGGCTCGAGTGTTCATTAAAACATTCGAAGGTACTTGCAAGCGTCCTGCTAGGCTGACTGAATTGCAGCACTGCGTTCAAAAGAGGAATGAAACTTTGAGAGATTACATACAACGTTGGACCACGCTTCACCATGTGGTGGAGAATGTTATAGAGCATCAAGCAGTTTGTGCCTTCAAAGAAGGTATCAGGTACAGAGAACTCATACTGAAATTTGGGCGATCTAGGACCTTGTCCCTGAACCGGATGATGGAGATTGCCACACGATATGTGAAAAGCAAACAGGAAGATCGTCTCCGCAGCGGCAAAGGAAAAGCTAATGAGCATGACCCCAACAACACTAATCCCAGTCGGAAACAGAAGCGCAAAGCTGAAGCCGCTGGTCAAACAGAAGCAGCTGCTTTGGCTACACAAGGCAAGTTCAAAGGGAAAGCCCGAGAATAGTGGATACCCAAGAAAAAGAAGGATCAGGCGGGTCAGGACATCCTAGATCTGCCGTGTGCCATACACACAAAGAAAGATGAGGAGGGTAACCTAATTTTACCCAAGCATACCACTCTGCAGTGCAGACTGTTGATTCAATAGTTCCGCGATGGTCAGTCTAGTGAAAAGAGCCCCGAAGATGATGAAGAAGAAAAGGTCGAGGATTAACCCAAGGTCAATGCCACTCTGGTGATTTTCGCTGATGTCGACATCAAAAGCCGACTGAAAGTCATTAACCGAGAGGTGAATATGGCTACTCCAACGACTACGATGTACCTCAAGTAGTTGAAAACTCACATAACTTTCGATCAGTCGGATCACCCAGCTTACGTTGCTACCCTTGGGCGACAGGCGCTGGTGGTTGATCCAGTCGTGGGAGGCACTCGGTTGTGTAAGGTCCTCATGGATGGTGGGAGTGGTTTGAACGTACTCTATGCTGAGACCTTGAAGGGGGCATTCCAATGTCCCGACTCAGCGAGAGTGACATGCAGTTCCACGGAGTCATTCCAGGGAAGAAGGCAAAGTCACCCGGTCAGGTTGCTCTGGATGTGGTTTTTAGTGACTCGAAGAATTTTCGAAAGGGGAAGTTGACGTTTGAAGTGGTGGACTTTCATAGTGCCTATCATGCTATCCTTGGCCGACAGGCTTATGCATGTTTCATGGCCCGTCCATGTTACATGTATCTTAATCTAAAGATGCCCAGACCCAAGGGTGTGATCATGGTCACAGGGAATAGGCAAAGAGCTGAGGAGTGTCTTCAGCAAGGATCCAGAATCTCTGATGAGCAGATGGCAATGCTGGAATTGGAAGAGTACAAGAGAAATGCTGACCTGACTGATTTACTTCGATCCAAGAAGCCAGCCTCTGAATCCACTTTCCAGATGCCAGGAGAGACAAAATAGGTTCGCATTCACCCGGAAGATCCTGCAACCACTACAACGAACATCTCCACAACACTCGACAGCAAATAGGAAGTCGCGCTCATCTAGTTCTTCCATGAGAACTGGTACATCTTCTCATGGAAACCATCTGACATGCCAGGTGTGCCCAGGGAACTGGCTGAGCACCGTTTAAGAGTTAACTCGAAAGCGAAGCCTGTTAAGAAGCAGCTCCGTCGCTCAGCTGTAGAGAAGAGAAAGGCGATTGGCAAAGAAATGGCTCGACTGCTGGCGGTTGAATTCATATGCGAGGTTTAACACTCCGAGTGGCTCGCCAATGTCGTCATGGTTCCCAAAAAGGACAAGTCACTCCGTATGTGCATCGACTTTAAGCATATCAACCGGGCCTTCCCGAAAGATCATTTCCTGCTCCCCCGAATCGACCAAATAGTGGATTCTACTTCGGGGTGCGAGCATTTGTCTTTGCTTGATGCATACTCCGGGTACCTTCAAATCCGACTGTATGAACCAGATGAAATAAAAACTGCCTTCATCACCCCTTTCGGGTGTTTCTGCTATATCACCATGCCATTCGGTCTTAAGAACGCCAGTGCTACCTTTATGCACATGATTCAGAAGTTCTTGCTCACTCAAATCAGTCGGAATGTTGGGGCTTACATGGATGGTATCATGGTGAAGTCACGCAAAGGTTCCGACCTGCTGACTGATGTCGCCGAAACCTTTGCAAACCTGAGAAGGTACGACATCAAGCTGAATCCGTCCAAGTGCACTTTTGTAGTATCTGGAGGCAAGTTACTCGATTTTATTGTTTCCGAACGAGGAATAGATGCTAATCCTGAGAAAATCGGTGCGATTGTCCGAATGAAGCGCCCTGAACGGGTACACGATGTCCAGAAACTTATGGGCTGCCTTGCAGCGTTGAGTCGGTTCATTTCTCATCTCGGAGAAAAGGCATTACCTTTATACCGACTGATGAAGAAGTCTGACATGTTCGAGTGGACCCGTGAAGCAGAAGCAGCGTTTGTTGAGCTCAAAGCCCTGCTCTCCACCCAACCGGTGCTTGCTTCCCCGAACAGCAAAGAACCTCTGCTCTTATACATCGCGGCCACTGGCCAAGTCGCCAGCACAGTCCTCATAGTGGAGTGAGAAGAAGAAGGCAAGGCCTACATAGTTCAGCGACCGGTGTATTACATCTCTGAATTCCTGACTCCGTACAAGCACAGGTATCCTCAATACCAGAAGCTTGTCTATGGCATTTACTTAATAGCGAAGAATATTACACATTACTTCCAAGAACACTTGGTCTCAGTCATAAGTGATGCCCGACTGTCTAAAATCGTGAACAATCGGGATGCTACCGGCCGGGTGGCCAAGTGGGCCATTGATCTCCTCCCTTTGGATATTAATTTTAAAGCAAATAAAGCAATCAAGTCTCAAGCGCTCACAGATTTCATGGCCGAATGGATAGAACAGCAACAGCCAACTTAGATCCACTCGGAGCATTGGACTATGTTCTTCGATGGCTCCAAGATGCTGAACGGATCTGGCGCCGGAGTGGTCCTCATATCCCCAAAAGGTGATCGGCTCAGATATGTCCTCCACATTAACTTCGATTCCTCCAATAATGAGGTTAGGTATGAAGCTCTCCTCTATGGGTTGCGTATGGCCATCTCACTCGGCGTCCTTCGCCTGATGGTATAAGGCGACTCGGATCTAGTGGTCAATCAGGTGACGAAGGAATGGGACGTCAGAAACCCTGCTATGACAGGATACTGCAACACAGTGAGGAAGTTAGAGAAGAAATTCGAAGGTTTGGAGCTTCATCACATTCCCTGAGTCAAAAACCAAGCAGTTGATGATTTGGCAAAGATCGGGTCCACTCGGAAACCTATCCCTAGCAATGTATTCCTTCAGCACCTCCATTCCCCGTCGGTGCAGGAGTAGCCTTTCACTGAGGAACCCCCAAGCTATAAGTCCCTCTAACCCAATTGAAATCAAAGTCCCTGCAGTCATTGACTTGGTTATGGAGATTCCGGTGATTACACCCGACTGGACCGTGCCATATATTGCATATTTGCTCACACAAGAACTCCCAGAGAATGAACTAAAGGCACGTCAGATTGTCCGCAGATCCAAAGCTTTCACTGTAATGAATGGACAGTTGTACAGAGAAAGTGTCACTGGCGTGGGAACCTGTGGACATCATGCATCCTCATGAACAATCGTTGCCAAAGCATACCGAGCCGGCTTTTATTGGCCATGAGCTAGTGTAGAAGCCAAAGAAATTGTTCAGCAGTGTCAAGGATGCCAATTCTATGCAAACTTGTCTCATAAACCTACGTCTGCCTTGAAGACCATACCACTCGTCTGGCCATTTGTTGTGCGGGGACTAGACATGGTTGGACCGCTGAGGACAGGGTCGAGTAGTTTTACCCATTTGCTCGTGGCAGTCGGCAAATTTACCAAGTGGATTGAAGCTAAACCCATCAGGAAGCTAGATTCACACACGACCATCAAGTTCATAAGAGAATTGATATTCAGATATGGAGTCCCAAATAGCATTATCATGAACAATGGCTCAAACTTCGATCCAGAAGAGTTCAGATGGTTCTACGCCACTCAAGGCACTCGGGTGGATTATGCATCTATTGCGCACCCACAGTCATCTAGACAGGCTGAGAGAGAGAATGGCCTTATCCTTCAAGGGTTGAAGCCACGACTCATGCGTGATCTTGTGCATGCGGCTGGAGCTTGGGTGACTGAACTGCCGTCTGTCCTGTGGGGTTTAAGGACGACTCCTAACTAGTCCACTGACCACACCCCTTTCTTCATGGTGTATGGAGCCGAAGCCGTGCTGCCGAGTGATCTCCTCCACAACTAGCCCCTAGTGGAACTCTATTCAAAAGCCGAAGCGGAGCAAGCACGGTAGGACACCGCCGATCTTTTGGAGGAAGAGCGAGAGATGGCCCTGATATGGTCAACTGTTTACCAGCAAGACCTTCGTCATTTCCATGCCAGGAACATCAAGGATCGAGCGTTCCAAGAAGGAGATCTTGAGCTCCGCGTGGATTACCAGCGGACGCACAAGCTCATGCCCATGTGGGAGGGCCCTTTCATCGTCACCAAGGTGCTACATAATGGGGCCTACCACCTCTACAACCTCGCAAACAAGATCGACGAGTCACGCGCCTGGAAAGTAGATCTTCTTCGTCGATTCGATACTTGACGATTGAGCCGTCAAGATGTAATAAAAGTACTTTTAGAAATGTTTGCATATCAAAGACATGACTACTGCATTCCTACGATGATTTCGCTTGCACAAGTGCATGTTCCAAACCCCAAGTGAATACCTGAGCTGCGAACTAGTTTTCACCTATGTTAAAAACTACTCCGAGTGGAGAGCATCGCTCCCATTCGGGGGCTTAGCCGCGAGCCAGTCCTCGCCTGAGTTAAAAACTACCCCGAGTAAGAGCATCCCTCGCACTCGGGGGCTTAGCCGTGAGCCAGTCCTCGCCTAAGTTAAAAACTACTCCGAGTGAGGGCATCCCTCCCACTCGGGGGCTTAGCCGCGAGCCAGTCTTTGCCTAAGTTAAAAGCTACTCCGAGTGGAGAGCATCCCTCCCACTTGATGGCATGGCACAAAATAACAATATCAGGGGCACTAAGGTTGCCACAGTTTCTATGACCAATTAAGCATCTACTATCAAATATTGTGAAGTAACGTAAAACAGGAAAATGTATGCTAGTATTTCTTGCATCGGAAACTTTCCTCGTTTCCCCTACAGCAATTGTATCAATAAACCCTTCCACATCATCACAATGTGGTTCCTCTCGCTGCCCTCAAAAGGTATCAAACAAACCCGACAAAAATAACGAAGTGACATCTCCTTATGCTCATCATATAAATAAAATTCCACCGTAGGTGGTGAGCTCCTAGCATGGAAATGAAAGTTTTGCACAAAGATATTGGTGAGTAAGAGATACTATTTGCGTTGGTCGTGGAGGAAGGTGGTGAGGCCTGCATTCTCAGCCAATTCATAGAAATCATCATAAATCCTGGCTGCTCTCAAGAAATCATCACAAGGCCATTCACACGGCCGAACCTCTGTGGTGCGAGGGAGATTATACTTGGGCTTCTTGTTCTCTTCACTTTGTTTATCCTTCGAGCTTCGGCTCGATGAGCCCCTCAAAAATATCTTCATCTTTTTCTAAAAATTTCTAAAAATTTTAGTAACTTCGAAATAAAAGTGAACCAAACTCAACAAAATTGATAGCAACTACTCCTACAAGTGCCTAGAGGCTATATCATGCATTAAAACTACTTTTGACCATATAAATTTGACATGCAAGCTCAAGAACAGGGTCACCTAAGCAGCAAAAGTTTGCAATAAATAAAGCACTAGAACAAAAACTAATTGGACCATTGGAGGAGTCACATACCAAAGAACAATCCCCCAAAGCAGTTTTGTGAATGGAGCGTTGAGCAAGGAGATCGAAAATGGCAGCAAGATGAGCTAGAACTCGTGCTTGAGCTGGTTAGTGATTTTTTGGGAGGAAGAAGGAGTGTGTGGTGGCTGGAATAAGTGGAGGAGAGACACCATGGGCCCACGAGGCAGGGGGCGCGCCCAGGGGGTGGGCGCGCCCTGGAGCCTCATAGCCAGGTGCTTCCTCCCCCTGATGAGTTCTCAATGCCAGATATCTTGAAATATTCCAGAAAAAATCATATTTAAATTTCAGGGCATTTGGAGAACTTTCATTTTCAGGGTATTTTTATTGCATGGATAATTTAGGAAACAGATAGAAAAATATTATTTTTGCTTTATTTAATATAAATAATCAAAAGTAAAAGGAGGGTACAGAGAGTTGTGTTTTCTAACTTCATCCATCTCACGCTCAAGAAAAGGAATCCACTAACAAGGTTGATCAGGTCTTGTTAACAAACTCATCTCGAGTAACCTGAAACCGGAGAAATTTCGAATAACACTATGTTACCTCAACGGGGATATGCACGTCCCCAATAATAAGAATATCATATTTCTTCTTGACAGTAGGTAGAGAAAATTCAAAACCTCCAAAAATAATCGATCGAATTTTTCCAATAGAATTTATACTATGAACTTGAGGTTGTTTCCTCGGAAAGTGTACCATATGCTCATTGCCATTAACATGAAAAGTGACATTGCCTTTGTTGCAATCAATAAAAGCCCCTGCAGTATTCAAAAAGGGTCTTCCCAGAATAATAGGCATACTATCATCCTCGGGAATATCAAGAATAACAAAATCCGTTAAAATAGTAACGTTTGCAACCACAACAGGCACATCCTCAGAAATACCGACAGGTATAGCAGTTGATTTATCAGCCATTTGCAAAGATATTTAAGTAGGTGTCAACTTATTCAAATCAAGTCTACGATATAAAGAGAGAGGCATAACACTAACACCGGTTCCAAGATCACATAAAGCAGTTTTAACATAGTTCCTTTTAATGGAGCATGGTATAGTTGGTACTCCTGGATCTCCAAGTTTCTTTGGTATTCCACCCTTAAAAGTATAATTATCAAGCATGGTGGAAATTTCAGCTTCTGGTATCTTTCCCTTATTAGTAACAATTTGCTTCATATATTTAGCATAAGGATTCATTTTAAGCATATCAGTCAAACGCATACGCAAAAAGATAGGTCTAATCATTTCAGCAAAGCGCTCAAAATCCTCATCATCCTTTTTTTTGGATGGTTTAGGAGGAAAAGGCATGGGTTTCTGGACCCATGGTTCTCTTTCTTTACCATGCTTCCTAGCAACGAAGTCTCTCTTATCATAACGTGGAATCTTTGATTGTGGGTTATCAAGATCAACAACAGGTTCAATCTCTATATCATTATCATTACTAGGTTGAGCATCAACATGAACGTCATCACTAACATTATCACTAGGTTCATGTTCATTACCAGATTGTGTTTCAGCATCAGAAATAGAAATATCATTGGGATTCTCAGGTGTGTCAATAACAGGTTCACTAGAAGCATGCAAAGTCCTGTCATTTTTATTTTTCTTCCTCTTAGAAGGACTAGGTGCATCTACATTAGTTCTCTAAGAATCTGGATCAATTCTCTTAGGATGGACTTCAGGATACAAAGGTTCCTGAGTCATTTTACCACCTCTAGTCACAACTCTAACAACATTATTATTTTTCTTATTATTTAATTCATTGAGCAAATCATTCTGAGCTTTAAGTACTTGTTCTACTTGAGTGGTAACCATAGAAGCATGTTTACTAATAAGTTTAAGTTCTCCTTTAATACTAGCCATATAATCACTCAAGTGTTCAATCATATAAGCATTATATTTCAATTGTCTACCAACATAAGCATTGAAGTCTTCTTGTTTAACCATAAAATTATCAAACTCATCTAAGCATTGGCTAGCAAACTTAGTAGGAGGGATTTCAGCTTTATCATATCTATAGAGAGAATTTACCTTTACTACTTGTGTCGGGTTATCAAGACCATGTGTTTCTTCAATAGGCGGTGAATTAAGATCATGTGTTTCTTCGACAGGAGGTAAATTCTTAACATCCTCAGCTTTAATACCTTTTTATTTCATAGATTTCTTTGCCTCTTGCATATCTTCAGGACTGAGAAATAGAATACCCCTTTTCTTCGAAGTTGGCTTAGGAGTTGGTTCAGGAAGTGTCCAATTGTTTCCATTAGTCAACATATTATTCAATAGAATTTCAGCTTGATCAACAGTTCTTTCCCTGAAAACACAACCAGCACAACTATCCAGGTAATCTCTGGAAGCATCGGTTAGTCCATTATAAAAGATATCAAGTATTTCTTTTTTCTTGAGAGGGTGATCAGGAAAAGCATTAAGTAATTGGAGAAGCCTCCCCCAAGCTTGTGGGAGACTCTCTTCTTCAATTTGCACAAAATTATATATTTCCCTTAAAGCAACTTGTTTCTTATGAGCAGGGAAATATTTAGCAGAGAAGTAATAAATCATATCCTGGGGACTACGCACACAACCAGGATCAAGAGAATTAAACCATATCTTAGCATCACCCTTTAATTAGAATGGAAATATTTTAAGGATATAGTAGTAGCGAGTTTTCTCATCATTAGTGAACAGGGTGGCTATATCATTTAATTTAGTAAGATGTGCCACAAGAGTTTCAGATTCATAGCCATAGAAAGGATCAGATTCAACCAAAGTAATTATATCAGGGTTGACAGAGAATTCATAATCCTTATTAGTAACAAAGATAGGTGAAGTTGCATAAGCAGGATCATATTTCATTCTAGCATTCAGAGATTTTCATTTCAGCTTAGCTAATAGTTTCTTAAGATCACTCCTATCATTGCAAGCAAGAAAGTCTCTAGCAGTTTCTTCATCCATAACATAACCCTCGGGAACAACAAGTAATTCATATCTAGGGGGAGAATCTTCATCATCACTTTCATCAATATTATTAGTTTCAATAATTTCATTCTCTCTAGCCCTAGCAAGTTGTTCATCAAGAAATTCACCAAGTGGCACAGTGGTATCAAGCATAGAAGTAGTTTCATCATAAGTATCATGCATAGCAGAAGTGGCATCATCAATAACATGTGACATATCAGAATTAATAGCAGAAGCAGGTTTAGGTGTCGCAAGTTTACTCAAAACAGAAGGTGAATCAAGTGCAGAGCTAGATGGCAGTTCCTTACCTCCCCTCGTAGTCGAGGGAAAAATCTTGGTTCTTTGATCTTTCAAGTTCTTCATAGTAATAAACAGATATAAATCCCAAGTGACTCAAAGAATAGAACTATGCTCCCCGGCAACAGCTCCAGAAAATAGTCTTGATAACCCACAAGTATAGAGGATCGCAACAGTTTTCGAGGGTAGAGTATTCAACCCAAATTTATTGATTCGACAAAAGGGGAGCCAAAGAATATTCTCAAGTATTAGCAACCGAGTTGTCAATTCAACCACACCTCGAAACTTAATATCTGCAGCAAAGTATTTAGTAGCAAAGTAATATGATAGTAGTGGTAATGGTAGCAAAAGTAATATTTTAGGTATTTTATAGTAATTGTAATAGTAGCAATGGAAAAGTAAATAAGCCAAGAACAATATATGGAAAGCTCGTAGGCAATGGATCGGTGATGGAGAATTATGCCGGATGCGATTATTCATGCAATAGTTATAACATAGGGTGACACAGAACTAGCTCCAATTCATCATCAATGTAATGTAGGCATGTATTCCAAATATAGTCATACGTGCTTATGGAAAGAACTTGCATGACATCTTTTGTCCTACCCTCCCGTGGCAGTGGGGTCCTATTGGAAACTAAGGGATATTAAGGCCTCCTTTTAATAGAGTACCGGACCAAAGCATTAACACATAGTGGATACATGAACTCCTCAAACTACGGTCATCACCGGTAAGTATCCCAATTATTATCACTTTGGGGTTAACGGATCATAACACATAATAGGTGACTGTAGACTTGCAAGATAGGATCAAGAACTCTCATATATTGATGAAAACATAATAGGTTCAGATCTGAAATCATGGCACTCGGGCCCTAGTGACAAGCATTAAGCATAGCAAAGTCATAGAAACATCAATCTCAGAACATAGTGGATACTAGGGATCAAACCCTAACAAAACTAACTCTATTACATGATAAATCTCATCCAACCCATCACCGTCCAACAAGCCTATGATGGAATTACTCACGCACAGTGGTGAGCATCATGAAGTTGGTGATGGAGGAAGGTTGATGATGACGATGGTGACGGATTCCCCTCTCCGGAGCCCCGAACAGACTCTAGATCAGCCCTCCCGAGAGAGTTTAGGGCTTGGCGGCGGTTCTGTATCGTAAAACGCGATGAATCCTTCTCTCTGATTTTTTCCTCCCCGAAAGTGAATATATGGAGTCAAGGTTGAGGTCGGTGGAGCGTTAGGGGGCCCACGAGGTAGGGGGCGCGCCCAGGGGCGCAGGCGCGCCCCCACCCTCGTGGACAGGTGGAGGGCCCCCTGATGTGGATTCTTCTTCTAGTATTTTTTATATATTCCAAAATAATTATTCGTTGATTTTCAGGTCATTCCGAGAACTTTTATTTAACACCATGGCAATTCTGCTGAAAACAGCGTCAGTTCAGGTTAGTTCCATTCAAATCATGCAAGTTAGAGTCCAAAACAAGGGCAAAAGTGTTTGGAAAAGTAGATACGACGGAGACGTATCAGCGCCAAAGAAATTCAGGAATCCTTGCAAAAATGGATGGGGGCAGAGATAAACTTCTCTCCACAAGGGTGAGGAGAAGAACTCGCTCTTCGGGTCGCAACGCTGGCTCGACCTCTCCTTCCTCTGGCAACCTCTAGGAGCCTGGGACCAGAAGACCGTCGACGGCCAGCCCGTCGAGGTCCTCCGCCATGACCGTCGACGGCAGCCAATCTCCTTGGATCCAGCCCCGCGGCGGCATGACCCAAGAGCTCAAAGCCTTCTTCCCCTTGGCCACCTTCTTGGTCTGCTCCAGCTTCGCCGTCTTGTCCTTCGCCATCCCCGTGGTGGTCACCGGCATCGAGCGAATCTGGGCGGTGCAGTGGTGGAAGAGGGAGAAGAGATGGGCGAAAGGCAGAAAAGAGAAGATCATTGTTCCACCCACCAGTCGCATCGCCTTATATAGCAACACATTCGAGTCACCGACAACGGGGCCCGCAAGATCCTAGCGCATCCCGCTGAACGGAGACTGCGTTGTACGTGGCGAAAAAGGTGGAGCGAGGATCGAGGAGTCCCGCCCCACTTGCCCCACTAACCGCGCCATTGTCGATCCATGCGCTTCTCCAAAATTTTGAATCCCGTGAAATCTGGGACCTGGCAGAGTGACCGATTGCACCAGAAGGTTTCCTTGTTTGTTTGGGTCCGACCCGATGCTTAGAATCAGTCGGTCGCGCTTTGAGCTGGGCTCGATATCACTCGATCACACATCAAACCGGAATCAATTGAGGCAATTAGCAACAGATTAAGCAACACGGGTATCTACAGAGGTCCAAAACCCCCCTCCGAAGCATTGAGTCTGGTAAAAACCCGCTTCAATCCTTTTGCACTCAAACTTGATGAGGACATGTACCTTGGGTAGGGTCCCAGGCCTGACCTACATACCCTACCCAAGGTCATTATATACAAGAATCCAAGACCTAAAAAGTTAGAAAGAAGGCACCGACTGGAACGACAGCAACGTACAAGTCACTCGAACTCAGGATCCACTCGGTAACCTCTACACCACTCAGTCGTCCCTGTTCACTCGGAGTACCAAGCGTCACTCAGAAGACCTAGAGCCACCCTAGGATGGCAACTGTCAGGCAAACAGTTCGTCACTCTAAGATCATTAAGTATATGTGTTACTAGGAATGTTTGCACCTTTCTTTCTCCATTACACCCTTGGGTAACGGGGCATCCATGAGGGGCCAGCAGACTCTATATAAGCCGCCCCTCAACTCCTATATAAGGGTTTGCACCCCCTGTAACTCATCACACCAGATAACAAAGCTCCCGCAGCACCGAGACGTATGGTCTTTACCTCTTCCGAGAGGGTCCTAAACTTGTAAATCTGAGTGTACAACCTCGCCGTAGCTAGGCTCTGCCCTTCCAGACGTACCCCTATATCCGCACACATCATTGGTTTTCTTTTTTTTTCTTTATGCTCTTGTGCCCTAGAGTAAAATGATGGTTGCTTCGTCCGTCCAGCTTAATGTAGGAAAGGCGGGGCTTTGTGATTTGACCCATCATTGCTTATTTACTACTACTATGGCGCTACGACCGGGGTGCCTCCAAGTCCAACCGCCGCTCTGAATTGTAATTTGGTGCATCGCACATGGAACAAGACGATGGATGACCCACATGTTGGTGAAAGGGGTCTTGTAAGTGTGTCACCATTTCGTGTGCGGATTGACCCTGCTGAGTTGCTATGCCAACGTGACAGGAGCAGCCTACCACTTGGTTTGCTCCTTGGTGAAGCCCGATTATATTCATCTAAAAAGATAGTATCTAGATTAGTAAAAATGAACTAATTTTACCGAGCGGTGGGCGGGGGAGCATGACTTGTCATGCGGTCCCACGTGTCATGATGTACCAAGCCGATGCGCTTCCCTCTTGTGGTAGGACAATGGTAGAAGCAATACGTGGTTTCTTGAAGGAGATGATGGAGAAGCGGATTCAGCGAAGTGTGAAATAATGGTTGCTTCGTCCGTCTGCAGGAAAGGTGCGGCTTTGTGATTTGACGTCTCATTGCTCATTACTACTACTACTACAGTGGCGCTACGACTGGAGTGCGTCCTCCTGCTATTCTGCATTGTTATTTGGTGCATGACAGATGGACCCCCTTGCCATATGCCCCACATGTCGGCGAGAGGAAGTAGAACATTCATGAAAGCGAGCGTCTCCACTCTTAGTACGATGGAGGAGTACAAGACACGGCTTGGTTTTTGCTGCTTTGCGCGATGCATAAATACAAATCCCGACTAAAAAAGGTGAGGACGGGTCTCTTCCCGCGTGGTAGGCAAGGGAGTTTGGCATAGTCTATTCGTCAGATAGAGCGAGAGAAAGATGTGTTGAAATGCTTGAATGTGTATTTGGCCCTTTCTTTCTTTGTTTGTTTTTTGAAGTGGGCCCTTTCAGATCACTACGACTACTAGTGCGCATGGTGTTGAATATACTGGTCTATTGGTCCTCTTTGTAATTTGTGCTAAATTTTGATCAAAGATTTAATTGACAAAATGTTAGTGCATGTCAACAAAAATTATATCGCTGGATTCGTATTTAAACATAGTTTTCAATGATATAATTTTTTGTGACATGCATTAACATTTTGTTAGTTAAATACATTGTCAAAATTGGCATAAAATATGATGTGGAATAATAAATTAGGACGGGGGTACCCCCACAAGGTCGGTCCAGAACGTTGTAGTAGTACCCCCTCCTTTTTTCTACTCGGATTGCCCAACGAGCACCAAACAAAAAGTGCATGCATTGGCCTACACACATGCAGCCATCAACACGAGTAATCATTTCGCAAACAAAAATAAAATCAACACGAGTAATCAATTGCTATTCGCACCACCATGTTTTTTTCTGGCTGCATGGGGAAGAAGAACGAGGCACGAAGGGAAACAACCAAATAATTAAGGTTGAGTGACTTAGTTTTGGGGAAATGAGATTTTACGTTACAGTACTATGTACCCATTATGGAGGTACTACTACTACTACTACTACTACTACTACTACTACTACTACTACTACTACTACTACTACTACTACTACTACTACTACTACTACTACTACTACTACTACTACTATAGCTCGAACTCCACGGAAATTGGTGTCAGATGTGACTCTTACTACTCTACACTATACTACTACACTACTACTACTACTATGAGGCCATCCAATCGTGTCCCTCCAGAAGATCGCAGACACCGATTATTCATTCATATTTAAATTTGTTTTCACAAAGCAAAATATCCCTGAAAACAACAGCACATGGCAAAAATTCACGGCGAACGAGGGATTTGAATGTGCTGGGAGGGGTGGGGCTGGAAGGGGTTGTTTGGATCTTTCCCGGGGTAGCCAAAATATTGGAGAGCCTTTTGTCCACCCGTGTCTTTGCCACTGATGAACGAGGTAGAGCTCGAGTGCTCCTCTTCCAGCGCGTGATGTCGCTTGAACTACGTCAGTATTTCCCCAAAGAGGAAGGGATGATGCAGCATAGCTACAGTAGGTATTTTCCTCAGTTATGAAACCAAGGTATCAATCTAGTAGGAGAACCAAGCAACACTATGTGAACGGTACCTGCACATAAAGAACAAATGTTTGCAACCCGACGCGTATAAGTGGTTGCAATTCCTTCTTCGGGTAACGGCGCCAGAAATTGTCAAGTTGATAGGATAAAATTGTGATAGATTGGATAAATTGATCTCGATAAAATGCGAAATAAAATAAATAACAAAAAATTCCAGCAAGGTATTTTTGGGTTTTTAGAATAATAGATCTGAAAATAAAGTGGCAAATAATATATCAGAAAGAAAACATGATAAAGAAGAGACCCGGGGGGCGTAGATTTCATTAGTGGCTTCACTCAAGAAAACAGCACACGGTGGGTAAACAAATTACTGTTGGGCAATTGATATAACCTCAAATAATTATGATGATATCCAGGCAATGATCAATATATAGGTATCACGTCCAAGATTAGTAGACTGACTCCTGCCTCCATCTACTACTATTACTCCACACATCGACTGCTATCCAGCATGAATCTAGTGTATTAAGTTCATGGAGAAACGGAGTAATGCAATAAGAGCGATGACATGATGTAGACAAGATCTATTCATGTAGGAATAGACCCCATCTTATTATCCTTAATAACAATGATACATGTGTGTCTTGCTGCCCCTTTTGTCACTGGGAAAGAACACCGCACTATCGAATCCATCACAAAGCACCTCTTCCCATGGAAAGAAAAATCCATCTCGTTGGCCTAACTAAACCAAAGATTCGAAGAATAAATATGAGGCTATTAATAATCATGCATATAAGAGATCAAAGAGGACTCAAATAACTTTCATGGATATATAGATCTGACCATAAACTCAAAGTTCATCGGATCCCAACAAACACACCGCAAAAAAGAGTTACATCAAATAGATCTTCAAGAGACCATTGTATTTCTATACCTACTATTAAAGGGAATAGGTATTCTTGGTTTGGTTTAGTTTTTTTCGTTTGGTCGATCTGGGCCAGTTACTTGTATGTTGATGGGCCTTTTATGGGCTTTCATAGAGACCATAAAAAATAATTGAGTCAAAATAAATCAACATTGTGGGAATTGAACACAGGACCTTCTATCTGGATCTTCGATGTGTAGTAGCTAATTAAAGGAAGGATCGTGGGCTTAAATAAAATATTTAAACGAATGTGGCTAATTAAAGAAAGGATTATGGGTAAACCGTGGAATAATTAAAAGAAAGATTGTGATCTTAATAAATTGAATATTAGGATAGATGAGGCTAATTAAAGGAAGGACTTGAAGTAAAAAGGTGGGATAATTAAAATGAAGGATCTGTAGGCTTCAATGTGCTGGGGCTACTAAATTAGAAAATGAAGGATTTGATTCCTGACTAAAATGGGTGTGGACGTCATGGTAATTAAAGGAATGAAATCAGTGCGAGATTATATGCCTGGTAAAGAAAATATGAACACGACTAAATTGCATCATAAAATGAAGGATCTGTAGGCTTCAATGTGCTGGGGCTTATTTAAAACAAAACAGAAGCTAGCCAACTCGCCTCCACGGCGATCCCCCGATTTGCTACCTTTCTGGCCGTTCGATCGTCCTCATTTTGAGCCTGAACCGTCAGATCTTCATCTTCTGGTAAATCTTGTTTTCACCGTACGGTTGTTTTTTTGCCCAATGATGGGTGGGCTCGTCTCGCCCTTGTATTGGCTGGGTCAGCCGCGCTCGTGTGCAAGGGCCAGTTTTTTTGGGCGATTCTTCCAGAATCGCCCCCCTCCCTAGCTTCTTTCAGAATCGTCTCTTCATATATTTTTTACAATCCTATTTAGTTAAGGTCTAATTATCTATAATTGTAAAAAATATATAGAGTGGTGATTTTGGGAAAAGCTGGTGAGGGGGACGATTCTGGGAGAATTGCCGAAAAGAACTGCCCGGATTTGCCAGCAGCTCCGCGCGTGCGCTGCACGGCGTCTCATCTCAAGTCGGGCAGGTCCCCAACCCCCCACCGCACAAACCCTAGCCTCCCAAGCCCGCAGCGCCGCCCTCCTCACTCCTCCTCCATCTTTCCTCGTCGGCCGTCGCCGCCATTCTGCTTCGCTCCTCTCTGTCCGATGGCCACGCCAGTGGGAGGAAGCCGCCGCACAAGAGGACAGGAGACGCCCGTTGGCGAGCTTTCGGGCAGGAAGCCGACGGGGAGCACGCCATCAACGAGCCCCCGGGGAGGAGCTATCGGTTGGTCCTGGGTCGTCCACCAAAGGCCGCCGGTTGCGCCGTCGTGAGAGGAGCAGCAGGGGAGGAGATGAGGATATGCCGCCGGCGCCGGACTCCCTCTTCCCTGGCTGCATCTTCCCCGTGAGCTCCTTCTTCCATTCCTCTCTTTGCCTCTCCTCCTGCTCCCTCTCCCTCATGTGCTCCTCCTGTGTGATTTCGATTTGGTTGTGTGATAGACTGATTGTACTTCATGGTGCTTGCACGTCCAAGGACAATTTATTCCAGTGCCCGGTTCATTGTCCGTCTCAACCAAACCTCACATGGTGGTGCGAATTTATGCTAGGTATATGCTTCTCTCTCCCATCAACTCCTCCGATTGTTCATTTATTTATTTTGAATTTCTCAAATTTTGGTATGTGCATTTGGCCTTATAAATTTAGACATTCTGTTTCTTCATTTGGTTTGCTACAGGAATAAATGTTCCAGGGTTGGAGAAGAGGGGGTTGAGCAGCAGCTGAGCTTAGGTGAGTGCTCAGGTTGATCACCTTCACCAAGAAAAGTGTGATGCCAGTTATGCATTATCTTTTCATAGGATGTTGGTATCTGTATCTTGCTGAATGTACAGAGCTAATGTTCAGTTCATTGTCTCAGGTACAGAGCTAATGTTCAGTTCATTGTCTCAGGTACAGAGCTAATGTTCAGTTCATTGTCTCAGGCATGGATTTACAGATTCAAAATTTTCTTATACACTTGCTCGGCGCACACCAGCTAGGCAGGCCAGGGGATGAAGGTACAATGCAGTGAGTGCAGCAGCGGCAGTGGGGAAACCCCTCCTGGCCGAGCCTCATCCCTAGCCTCTACCTGCAGAGGAGAACCCCAGGAAAGCTAAAAGTTTGTGGAGGAGCGCCGACACAGGTGAGCATCTTCCTATTTTTCTTCATCCTTTCCTCAACTTCCATGGTAACCTGTGATTTTTTTCTTCCAATTTTTTAGAGGGTATTTCAGACTCAAGATTGATCTGGTAGTGCACGTGGTGTGGTGTGCCATAAGCAAGAATATCTTATCTGCGCCATGACAATAAGGGCTTGCTGCAGCCAGGCAGTTCTTGGGAGTATGGTGCTTCGATTTGGTTCCTGTGGTGGTATCTTCCCTCCCTTCTCCCTCCGTCTATTTCTTACTTATGCTTTGATGCTTTGATATGTTGTATTGGCTTAAATTATGTACTTGGTTGAGTCCTACTTGCTTATTGAGATGAATCGTTTACAAAGTTATAGTGTTATTTTCAGAATTTGTAGTGACACTGTTACCTTCAGAATTTGAGATGAACCATTTCCAGAGCGTATATGGAGAGCCTAGAAGCAGCAGGGGTCCGCGGAGCAGCGGATGCGGTCAATGGAGTAGCAGGATCAAGGAGCTCAAGATGGTTCAGGTTTGCCTCCACTTCCTCTCTTATTCGTTGGTATACAGCTAGGTTGTTATATACAAGTTGTTCATTTTTATACAACTAAGTTTTTGCGGCATTTTCTATTGTAGGAAGAGTGCCTACAGAGATTACATAACTGGATAGAGGTGCCTTATGATAGTATAGCTAAAGAACAACATGTATGAGTAGACTGCCACCTATGTGTTTCATTTTTATTTGTTGTGATATTTCACACACCCCATATTGGCACCCCCTCTATATTCCCACTCTTATAGACTTGCAGAAACACATGCTGCTTGTCTCTATTTATCTTGGTCTTTACATTATAAATTAAAACGTAGCTGGAAAGAATTATGGGTCCTTTTGGCATGAAGCTCGAGAATGATAATACCACCTCAAGTGGGGATAAAGCAGAACAAGAAATAGATGAGATGTAGTTACTAAAACTAGAAAAAAATACTCTTCTGATTATGCATATGTAAAGTCATGATTATGTGTGGACCAGATGTGTGCTCTTTTCCATTGCATACGAGATTGTCGGTTAAAAAAGTTTTTTGTCTTCCAGCAATGAGCTTTCATTTTCATTGTGGAGGTTTGTTCGGTTCATCTCCTCTGGTTATTTTTTTCAATTTGTCTCTTCAGAAGTTTGGGTGCCTCTGTTTTGCTAATTTTTAGTTCTCATCATTAAGGTTTGTATCTTTCCTCCCCTCTCGGATTGTTGCATCCTTATTGTGTCTCATCGTTAAGGTGGCACATACAAGTATTAATTTGTTTAGTTCTGCTAAAGTACCGCTGAAAATTCAAATTCTATATACTTCACTTTTGGCTATACAGGAGAATACAGTACACACATTTGATTAGTGATTAAATGTGAAGAGCATTGTGCATGTTTTTCTGAATGTGGATTAATCAAATTTTATTGCTTTATGGTGAGATGAATATGTTGATTATAATGATATAATGTTAAGAGATTTTCAAGTGTAAGCTTGTAGCAAATTATCTTCTAATCCAGACTCCATATCATTATTTATATTGTAACACAAATGTGTTCTATTATACTCCCAGCCTTGGTACATGAAGGCATGATATTACCCCTCTCCCCCTGCCCCTTCTATGTATTTTTGATTTGTTTGTGTGACTATTGAATGGTGCTTGCAGGTCCATGGACATTGCCAAAATTTTCACTTTATTGCAGTGTCGTATTTTCAGATCTCATGTTCCTCAAGGTAATGGACAAGATTGTGTTTTTGGTAGTATGGCACCATTACAACATTTTCTATTCTGTCATTCATTTGTTATGCACCATATTTAAGGAAATAGAGGAGGTTTGTTTGCTATTGTTATGAATCTGTTTCTGAATATTATTTGTAGATTTATGTTTGGAAACACCAATCACAGTAATGTTTTTGTGTCTGTAGATAGATTTGCATATTTCATATACTAATACCAAAATTGAAAAATTGTAAGAAATATGGTTGGAGATGTCATGTAAACTGGTAGTTTTCTTAAGAAGATCATTGTCATGTAATCTGATATATCATTAGGTTATTTGTAATACTGCTGCAATTTCTTATATAGTTACAATAATTTAATGTGTAGGTGACAAGGCTTTGGAGCCATGGTTTTCTTAGGTAGCTTTATTAGGGCATTGAACTATTTGGTGCTACATTTGTTGTAAATGTCTAACTTTGTAATATATTCATCATTGGTTCATCATAGTATGCTTTCTTCTGTGCCTTGTTTCACAGGCTTGCTCTCACTGCTGCTCTAGACAGGGAACGTTGATGATAACATACAGGTAACTCTTTCGAAATCATGGATAGTATAAATATACAGTTGTATGATTAAATTTGAGGTTATTTCTTAAACCGGCATATACTTTCCTTGCATTGAGAGCACAATTTATAATCAAATAGAAACGACACAGCTTTCTTTACTTGGAAGTTGGAACATGGCATCCAGCAGAGGAAGATGAGTACCATATATGTATATCAGTTTATCGCGAGCTCTAAAAAGGTTTTCGTCTATTGCTTTCGCACATCAGGTTTTTTCCTGATTGTCGCCAGTACAAAAAGAGCTTGCTGACATGTATAGGAGAATGGAATACACGTTCTTGAAATGAAGCGACTTATTAAATTAAACCATGGAGATGTGTACTCCTTGCCGCTGATTTATTGAGATCCAGCTGAAAATAAGGGGAAAACAAACATCATCCTGCCATTTAAGTTATCTCATATTTATGGAGAAAAGTTACACAGTTAGCTATTGCAAAAATACTAAAATTCATGTATGTATCCGGCTTCATTATGGAGTTGAGAACGAAATCATTGGAATTCTTATGTTGAGAAAAGGCCAATGGAATATTATTATTATGTGTTACAAAGTTCATACGAAGAATATATATTGTAGTGCTCTAAATATAAATTAAAATATTACTAGGGTCCTTGGTTAATGCATTGTTTTTTCTTTTCCATCTAGAATGATATAAGAAGATAAGGAATTAGTATGAGATGCTTTAGGGGGTTAAACAATTGGATAAGATGAAACACATGTTGTGCCGAATTGGCAGTCATTGGCAGTCCTTCGTCCGTATTTTCTTGATAATGATGCACCATTTGGTGACAGGTTCTCTACAAAACTTAAATTTACACTAGAAATTATTTGTTTTTATGACACACGGCCGTGTAGCTGTGATCTTAGAGTTAAGATATAATGGAAAAGGGATCTGAAATGTGTTTTGTATGACCAAAAACATTCTTCACATATGGTTAGTTATGACCGAAGACAGTGTGCTGTTTTTTATTCCATGCTCCAAATATTTCATGTTCGATTCATAGACATCCTTGAATTGCTTAACGATGATGGCATGTTTGGTGTTCATATTTTTGTCAGCCAAATAATAATAGGTGCACTTGATTGTTTGAGGAAATGCCAACTGAAAGCTAAATTCAGTTAGAATTGTGCAGTGTGTTCTTGATGCTTCATGTATGACCAGTTCTCTCGAATAATGAGTTACTCCCTCAATTTTAAAATAGAGATAATTTGTCAAAATTGTGTTTTTGTGAACATGCATAGGGCCTCTCAGTCTTTAACCCCGATTATAAAAATCCATTGATGGAAGCCGGGGAGGGCCGAGATGAACATCCGGCTCCTGGGTCTAAGCCATCGAGATGATAGAGACGACGTTTCCATGCCATCTACTCCAGCAGCCGGACAAGGCATATAAAAACCATGGATCCTTGCTCCCCAGGCCGCAAATTGATCGCAGTGATGTCTACGACCTCCTCCTAGATGTATTAATCTCAATCTCATGTTTGGTTTTCTTCCCTTTTCTCTTCTAATGATGTAATTTCTTTTACTAAGATAACACCATGTTTGTTGTAATGCCTTATTTGATGTAAGATCCCTTTTCTACTTTGAATGAATTTACTGCATATATTTCTTATTTAGTTTAGTTCATCATTCAGAGACGATGGAATATTTTTGTACTTCACAGGTTAAATGAGCATTGCAAGTATGTCTAAGTTCTCTTTCTTCAAGTGCTTCAAGTAAATGAAATTGTTTATTTCGAATTTAATACCTTTTAATAATAATCATAATGAGAGAGGGGTATGCTTCTCTCTCTATGCAAATGTTAATTTAGACAACATGTACTAAGAAATAAAAACTTTGGAAATGTGTTTGAATCTCACAAAAAGAGTTCGTAGTTCTTATTCATACTTGAAACACGTGAGGCTTTGCAAATTAAACCATGTTTTTTTTCAAGGCACATATGGATTTAGCAGACCACAACTAAACCGACTGTATATACATGGCATGTCCTTAGTAAATGAAACTATTTTCATCACGAACATGGCTTTAGTTGAAGGTTCTTATAGCATGAAACTACTTTCATCGACAACATGTATTCAGCAGGTCTCTGCGCCATTTGGCGCAACGGGTCAACTAGTTGAGAATAAAAAGAGAGAGAGAAAGCCATCTAGCTACTGCCTACGGACCTGTAGGTCAACAATGAACTACTCACGCATCATCGGAGAGGCACCAATGAGGATGATGAACTCCTCCGTCATGGTGTTTAGATTGGATCTCGTGGTTCTGGAACTTGCGGTGGCTGGAATTGTGTTTCCTCGACTCCCCTAGGTTTTTTGGAATATTTGGGTATTTATAGGGCGAAGAGGCGGTGCGGGAGGCCACAGAGGTGGGCACAACCCACCAGGGCACGCCTAGGTGGGTTCTACCCCCCCGGGGGAACCCCTCTGGTACTTCCTTGGCCCAAGTTGTTCCTTCTGGTCTAAAAAAATTCTCCAAAAAGTTCGCTGCATTCGGACTCCGTTTGGTATTGATTTTTTGTGAAGTAAAAAACAAGCAAAAAACAACAATTGGCACTAGGCACTATGTCAATAGGTTAGTCCCAAAAAATGATATAAAGTTGCTATAAAATAATTGTAAAACATCCAAGAATGATAATATAACAACATGGAACAAGCAAAAATTATAGATACGTTGGAGACGTATCAGCATCCCCGAGCTTAATTCCTACTCGTCCTCGAGTAGGTAAATGATAAAACTAGAATTTTTGATGTGGAATGCTACCTAACATGTTCATCACAAATTCTTTTCTTTTGTAGCATGGACATTTGGACTTTTATTTGATTCAAAGCAATAGTCTAGTTTGGCATGAAGATTTAAATAGTGAAGCATATCAACCAGCAACCTTGTCTTTCAAAATATCAACACTAAAGCAAGTTATCCCGAGCCCATCATGCTCAATCGTTGATCCATTCATGAAACACACTCGCATATTAGCTATACCCAATGCTCAAGTACGAGCATAGTGCCCCTCAGTTGGTGTTTTATAAGAGAAGATGGAGACTCAAATAAAAATAAAAATTGCATAAAGTAAATTGAAAGACCCTTCGCAGAGGGAAGTAGGGATTTGTAGAGGTGCCAAATCTCAAAGCTTAAATTGAGACGTAAATTTTTTTGCGACGCATACTTTTCCTGTCAACAAAAACGGCTGAGTAATTCCCAACACTTTCCATGCTAGATATATCATAGGCGGTTCCCAAATAGAAAATAAAGTTTATTCCTTTTTCCATCATTCTTTCACATTCCATGGCTAGCCGTATCCACGGGTACCATCCACACCATCACTTTCCAAGGAATTTATTATTTGACAACATAAAGTAATTTCTTTTTCATTTCAGGACTGGGCATCCCTATTACGAACGTACTCTCATGCAATGACAAGTGAATAAACACTCATCTTGAGAATAACACATCTAGGATGGAAAATATTGGCCACCCCCTGTCGCTTCATGAGCGGTATTGTGACACCCGGGTAATCAAGCTACAGTAACCCTCTGGTAATGATGCCACGTCACCTCGATTATTGTTTATAAACTCACGTAGTTCAAAACATTCAAATTCAAATTTAAAATATAGGCAAACAACAAAAGTTTTCCAATATCAAAACTAAAATGTTCAATATATAGTAGATAAATCAGAGGCTAGGATAATATTGTAAACAACATTATTGAAATTTGATAAGTCATTTAAACAACCTCAAACAGTGGCTGAATACATTATTTAGTAACCTTTTAATTAATCTAAATCTAATGTGAAATGGTATTTCACCCAGACTAGTTTTTGGTGCTAGGATCTAATGCACTGCAATTTATGAGCTAGCTCCCATATTTTATAATAATCAATTAGGTGCTAAACATTAAAAAAAACAAAAAATGGATAAATAAAAAGAAAAGAAATATAACAAAGCAAAGCAAAGCCCCCCCCCCAGCTGGGCCTCGGCCCAGCAGGCTACAGGGCCGCCAGGCCGGCCCAACCGCGCCCCCTACTACTCCCCCCGGTGCGCCAGAAACCCTAGCGAGCCACCCACTTCCCCACTCGCCCCCCACTACGCTCTTCCCCCTCGATCCGATCGGATTGGGCGCTTGACCCCGTCGCCCCTAATCCCGCTCGACCCCGCAACTCCTCCCGCCGGCCACGCCCTGCTCCTCCCCTGAGCTCGCCTCTCCCTCCCCTGCACCCACCTCCGTCGCCATTCCCGCGCCAGAACCTCCCCCGCTGACGCATCGCCAAGCCTGACGCCGCCCGTCGTCATCGCCGGCGCTAGGCGCCGCCTCGACCACGCCTCCCCACCGGACTGCCTCCCCGTCTACGACGCGGTCGTCCCCGTCCACCTCCTCGTTCCCCCGCTGCCCGAACCCCTACAGCACCCCTGTGAACCGCCGCCTCCCCTCCTCGCTCCCTCTCTCTCGTTGTCGACCCCCCCGCTCACCGCGCACGTGCCTCGCTCGCGGCCGCGGTCACCGCATCTACGGCCCCCTCCCCACGCGCACCCAGCGCCGCGCTCGCGCACTCCCACGCATGGCCTCGCTGCGACCACCTGCGCCTGGCCTCACTCGCCTCGTCCGCGCCCGCTCTACTGCCGCCTCTGCTCACTCCCGCCGCCATGAGTTCGATCCAAGTCGCGCTCCGGCGTCGTCTCGCAGCCCCTCCGCTCTGGCTTCATCGCGCCTGCTCCACGGACCCTGCGCCGCACCGGCCACCTCCGGCGCCAGCGCCGTGTCGGCGCCCACGAGCCCGTTCCGGCCGCCCCTTGTTATCAGGCAGGGCTGTGGCTTTGCCCGCACCCGCCTGCCCGTATGCCCGTTTGGCCCCCCTGGCCCAATGACAGCCGGGGCCCACGCCCTGAGAACAAAAAAACGTTGTTTAAAAAAATGAAATGATTATAAGAAATAAAAATATTAATTAACCTAGTTAACTAACTAACCTACCTGTTAATTAAACAGTCAATGACATGCGGGACCCACACGTCAGCGACCCAGTCAACCTCTGTTGACTGCCGATGTCATGCTGACGTCATGATGACGTCAGCAAACCCTGTTCTGGATAATGTTGCATTAAAGTAATTAAATAAATTCTAAAAATGATTTAAATCTCTAAAATTTATATAAAATAAAACGTAGCTCAGATGAAAATACTTTCTACATGAAAGTTGCTCAGAACGACGAGACGGTTCCGGATACGCAACCCGTTCGTCCGCCACACCCCCCTAACTTATCAAACGCAACTTTTCCCCTCCGGCTCCTTTGTCCGGAAATGCGAAACACCGGGGATACTTTCCTGGATGTTTTCCCCTTTCGCCGGTACCACCTACCGCCACGTTAGGGCACACCTAGCACCGCGTATTGCCATGTTACGCTTTGTGATGCTTTGATTGCTATGTTATTTATTGTGTTCCCCCTCTGTTACTTCTTTCCGGTAGACCCCGAGACTGCCGGCGACCCCCAGTTCGACTACGGAGTTGATGACCCCTCTCTCTTGCCAGAGCAACCAGGCAAGCCCCCACCTTGATCACCAGATATCGCCTACTCTTCTCTATACTGCTTGCATTAGAGTAGTGTAGCATGTTACTGCTTTCCGTTAATCCTATTCTGATGCATAGCATGTCCTTGCTACTACTGTTGTTACCTTTACCTGCTATCCTAATGCTTAGTATAGGATGCTAGTGTTCCATCAGTGGACCTACACTCTTGTCCGTCTGCCATGCTATACTACTGGGCCGTGATCACTTCGGGAAGTGATCATGGGCATATACTATACACTTTATACCGTTACATTACTTGTGATGCTGTTCGGAGATGGGGGCTAAAGGGGCAGGTGGCTCCATCCCGGTAGAGGTGGGCCTGGGTTCCCGACGGCCCTCGATTATTACTTTGAGGCGGAGCGACAGGGCAGGTTGAGACCACCTAGGAGAGAGGTGGGCCTGGCCCTGGTCGGTGTTCGCAGATACTTAACACGTTTAACAAGATCTTGGTATTTGATCTGAGTCTGGCTATTGGCCTATACGCACTAACCATCTACGCGGGGACAGTTATGGGCACTCGACGTCATGGTATCAGCCGAAGCCTTCGTGACGTCGGCGACTGAGTGGCGCGCGCCGGATTGGACCATAAGCCTGCTCTTGTATTAAGGGGGCTAGTTCTGCTTCCGGCCGCGTACGCAACATGCAGGTGTGCAATGGGTGATGGGCCCAGACCCCTGCGCCATAGGATTTAGACCAGCGTGCTGACCTCTCTGTTGTGCCTAGGTAGGGCTGCGACGTGTTGATCTTCGAGGCCGGGCATGACCCAGGAAAGTGTGTCCGGCCAAATGGGATCGAGCGTGTTGGGTTATGTGGTGCACCCCTACAGGGAAGTTAATCTATTCGAATAGCTGTGATCTTCGGTAACAGGACGACTTGGAGTTGTACCTTGACCTTATGACAACTAGAACCGGATACTTAATATAACACACCTTTCCAAGTGCCAGATACAACCGGTGATCGCTCTCTCACAGGGCGACGAGGGGAGGATCATCGGTTAGGATTATGCTATACGATGCTACTTGGAGGTCTTCAGTCTACTCTCTTCTACATGCTGCAAGACGAGGCTGCCAGAAGCGTAGTCTTCGAAAGGACTAGCTATCCCCCCTTATCCCGGCTTTCTGCAGTTCAGTCCACATATAATAGCCTTATTCCAGTTGATACCAATGCATACATATGTAGTGTAGCTCCTTGCTTGCGAGTACTTTGGATGAGTACTCATGGTTGCTTTCTCCCTCTTTTCCCCCTATCCCTTCTACCTGGTTGTCGCAACCAGATGTTGGAGCCTAGGAGCCAGATGCCACCTTCGACGACGACTCCTACTACACCGGAGGTGCCTACTACTACGTGCTGCCCGCTGACGACGACCAGGAGTAGTTTAGGAGGATCCCAGGCAGGAGGCCTGCGCCTCTTTCAATATGTATCCCAGTTTGTGCTAGCCTTCTTAAGGCAAACTTGTTTAACTTATGTCTGTACTCAGATATTGTTGCTTCTGCTGACTCGTCTATGATCGAGCTCTTGTATTCGAGCCCTCGAGGCCCTTGGCTTGTAATATGATGCTTGTATGACTTATTTTATTTGTAGAGTTGTGTTGTGATATCTTCCCGTGAGTCCTTGATCTTGATCGTACACGTTTGTGTGTATGATTAGTGTACGGTCAAATCGGGGGCGTAACAAGTTAGTATCAGAGCCGACTGCCTGTAGGAATCCCCCTTCCACACTCCTTGGCCGAAGTTGAGTCTAGTCGATGAAAAATGTTTTACTAACATGGCTGTGCGGCCCATGGGCCCACGTCGCCATTGGGTGGTATTAGGATCTTTTATTCCTCGTCTATACTCTGGGACTCTGATCTCTCTTCTATTCGGGTTAAATGATTTTTCTAAAATCTAACTTTAGGTTCTCGAAAATACTTCCTCCCGAAGAGCCCCATTCAGGCCAGATGATCGCCTGCTGCACCAGAAGATTTCGTAGTTACTCTCTGCTACTCTTTCGAGACTTTGTGCCCATCTCCTTTGCAAATTCCCTACCACTGTTATATCATTATGGATAACTACATCCACTTGCCCTTTCAAATCCCATTGATCTTGTTATTACAAGATACACCGAAAATTCTCTGTATTGTTCCGAGAATATTTTGTGCCTACTGACTTGCAGTTCCTCGCCACCTGAATACCCCAACAGATAATATCTCGCCCTTATCGAGTATCTGCTCATCCCTAGTTGTTCATGTGTTTCACAATGGTCATCGAAATACTATTCGATCCTCCAAAAATCCTTAGTAGCTTATTGCTCTGCAATACTTCTCTGCTTGCATGATGGATGCTTTCCATATGTCTGGCAATATTCGTTAGTATCCTTAGGCACCGTCATTTTGATGCCTTTGATTCAACATGAGTGCGAATGCACGCAATCATCAGTTGATCCTTTTAAATTATCTTTCCGGCTCAGACGTCATTTTGAACATGAGCTGGTTCTCAACAAATCCAATTGCCGTTGATTGTACCCCTAAGGCTATTCAGCTTATCCATCCCTAATCAGAACATTGCTTCTGATCCCTTGATTTGAAAATCATAATTCCTTTGCACTTGAGCTCTGGATTTGTCAGTTGTTTCCATAATCCAATGCCTTTGCATTCTTTCTTCTTTTGGTAGAGTACCGATACTCACATCAGCTCCATTGTGTATCGTCAGATCCATTGTTTGATTTCATCCGACATCGTCCTTAATGTTCAATAACCTTGTGAGCCTTTCCACAGGTATATAATGCCTTTGGTAAACTGTATCCTCTGCCTTGTCATCCATGCTCTACTTTTGAGCTTGTGTTATTTACTCCTGAAGTTTGTGATATATGTTCCTAAGATACCCGATGGTTTGAACTAATGCCTTCCCTAATCTGTGCAAACCCGGAAGATTTCACGAGTCATACTTATCTGGTATTGCACCAGGTAAAACTTTCAACAACTAATGTCATTTTCAAAATACAAGAGGTGAATGAAAGGTTATGCGTTGAACAAGTGGGAGTCGACCTTGAACCCTGTGTTCATGCCCATGGACACGATGTATACCTGATCATGGAAGCTTCTCTTAAAATAATTATCCCCTTGTTACAAGATCATCTTGTATCCTTGGATGTGGTTTCGACCAAAATTTCTTCCTTTGATCCATTTCTTGGACAAGTTAAAGTACTTGTCTTCTGCAGTTCATTATACCTGTCCAATCCTTATTCTGATCTACCTTCGAGTATTACCCTCTGGTGTCTCGAGAATAACACGGAACTACATAACTTCTTATGAGTTCTTCATCAACTATTATTCTCGTCGATTCCATTTTTCCAACGGGTTCTGAGTTGTTAGAACCCCTCAAGGACACCGACAAGTGAATCAATTCCGCACTCCGGCTCAATAAGTTAATCTCCGTTGCTTATGAGTTTAATAATCCTTCAAGTCACTCCTAGCCTGATCGGCTATATCATTACCATGTTAAATTTTAACTGTGCTACCCGGTCCTTCTTCCCGTAGCACAATTATTTGACAATGAGCTAAGCTTACGTCGATTTTCCTCATCATATCATTTTGCCTTGAACAACAAGCTTGATTTCGAGTTGTGCCGTACCCATGGTTCCAATAACCTTTCGCTTCATCATTCCTTTGAATTGATGTCGTCGCTGGTTGATTACATCTTCATGAAACCTCTCGACAAAAGTGTTGTGATCATCATCAACATTCTGAGTGTTTCCAGGATATCAATTGAATTCTTGATGAGAAATAGCATCCTTTGCCCTCGATGATTTGGGTTATCATCGACAACATTATTACCTTAAGGGCCAAACCAAGTTGAAACGCTCAAGTACCTTAAGGGCCAAACCAAGTTGAACAAGCGTCATGCTAAATGGAGTGAATTTATCGAGTCTTTTCCTTATGTCATCAAGTACATTAAAGGTAAGGAAAACATTGTGGCGGATGCCTTTTCCTGCATATGCATGCTTGTTACTCAACTTGAGTTGAATTTCATTGGCTTTGAGCACATAAAAACCTTGTATGAGCATGATCCTACTTTTGCTACTCCTTATGCCAAATGTTCGATGCATACATCTTGGGAACGCTATTACATCAAAGATGGATATCTTATGAGAGCTAACAAGCTTTGCATCCCCGAGTCTTCTCTTTGTTTTTTGCTTTTGCAAGAATCTCATGGAGGAGGCTTAATGGGACATTTTGGATGCGACAAGACTCTCGCCACGCTCTCCAAGAACTACTATTGGCCCAAGATGTTTCGCGACATCAACCGCTTCACCAACCGCTGCTCTACATGTTGCAAAGCTAAGTCTAAAGCTCAATCCCATGGCCTTTACATGCCTCTCCTAATTACATATCAACCATGCGAGGACATTAGCATGGATTTCGTACTTGGATTGCCTAGGACTAGAAATGGAAAGGATTCGGTATTTGCCGTTGTGGACCGTTTCTCTAAGATGGCACATTTTATTCCTTGCAACAAGATAGACGATGCTTCACATGTTGCTAATCTCTTTTGTAGGGAAATATTGCGTCTACATGGAGTGCCAAACACGATCATCTCGGACCACGACGTCAAGTTCCTTAGCTACTTTTGGAAGACCCTACGCGCCAAGCTCGGAATCAAGCTACTCTTCTCCACGGCGTATCATCCACAAACCAAGGACAAACTGAGGCGACCAACCGCACACTCTCCGCTCTACTTCGAGTACTCATCAAGAAGAACATGAAGGAGTGGGAGGAGTGCCTACCTATCGCCGAGTTCGCCTATAATCGAGCAAGACACTCAACACCCGGCAAGTCCCCCTTCGAGGTCGTCTACGGATTCAACCCATTGTCACCATTGGACATTCTTCCCCTACCACTCCAAGAGCGCATCAATTTGGACGCAAGTGCATGTGTGACTCATCTCAAGAAGGTGCATGAGGATACAAGACATACTATCGAGCGCCAAGTACAACGACTTGCGACCAAGCTCAATATCAACAAGCACCCCCATGGTCTTCAACATTGGTGATCTCGTGTGGCTACACCTTCGCAAGGACCTCTTTCCCCAAGAACGCAAGTCCAAACTTCGACCATGAGCGGACAGACCCTTCAAGTTGCTTGCACGCTACAATGACAATGCTTACAAGATTGACCTCCTCGTGACAAGTACAACGTGAGGATATCTTCAATGTCAAGGACCTCTCGCCCTTCCATGGTGATGAAGAATTTGATCCGAGGATGGATTTTCCCCAAGGGAGGGGAGATGATGCGGAGCATCCCACGATCATCCACATGGACACACCTACACCTCCAACAACACCACTTGGACCAATGACAAGAGCCCGAGCCAAGGCTATCGAAGATAAGGTGAACTCACTCCTCTTCGAACTTCCACTTTCTATGCATGAGACATGGCTACTACCTAAGTCCAAGACATTGTGCATGATTAGGTATCAAAAGGATCCTCCCGAAGATGCACGTGAAGATGTACAAGCCCCCAAGTTCACGGATAAAGAAAACCAACAAAAGGAGTCCCGGACACCTCCCCTCCAGCCCGGAAATCCGGATCCCTCCGGACTCGAGAGCAACAAAACCCGCCGCTCCAGCCCGGACATCCAGCCTCACCAGCCCGGACATCCGGTCCCGCGTGAAAGCCCGGACGTCCGGCCTCCCCTGTCTATGCACAGTGAAGGGCCGAGGTCCGTGTACCCCTTCTACCCCCTAGACTATATATACTCCACCTCGTCCTACTTTCTAGGGTTAGCATTGGTTTATCTCATATTTAGAGATAGAGCATTGCTCATCCGCATAGGATCTACTCAACGAGAGAGACCGCGTCCCCTCTTTAGAGAAGATCCCTTTGGATTCAAGACCTCCTAGCAGACAAGAACATCAAGACATCCTCACGGAGAAGACCAGTTACCTCTTGTATCGTCCGTTGTTGACTTTGGATCTTGTATCTTCCTTTGTGTTCATGGATCTAGTGCATGTGTGATCATACTTGTTGGTTTGAGTGTTCTCTTGTGTTCCCCTTGTGATTTTCCCCTCATTTCCCTCCTCGTGTTCTTCATGTTCATCGCGGGATCCGCTCCTTTCGTGAAAGATCGACCGATTAGGGTTCCTACCCTACATCAGATTAGCAAGTGGATGAGGATCCATATCAATAGATTTTTAGCAAGCGAAGATGCAAGCAAATATAAGACACATGGCAACACAAGCAAAGATAGCAAACAAGATGACGAGCAAACAAGAGATGTGACGAGAAAAAGGCGAATGAAAAAGAAGGTGACTAAAATGACAATTTTTGTGAAGTGGGGAGATAAAAACGAGAGGCAAATGGCAAATCATGTAAATTGCAAGTACATGCGATTTCTGATTAGGAACATGATAGATGTTGATGATGTCTCCCGGCAACGACGCCAGAAATTCATTTTGATGTCGCTTGAACTACATCGGTATTTCCCCAAAGAGGAAGGGATGATGCAGCACAACTATGGTAGGTATTTCCCTTAGTTATGAAACCAAGGTATCAATCCAGTAGGAGAAACAAGCAACACTATGTAAATGGTACCTGCACACACAGAACAAATACTTGCAACCTGATGAGCATAAGGGGTTGTCAATCCCTTCTTTGGGTAACGTCGCCAGAAATTGTCAAGTTGACGGATAAAATTGTGATCAGATAAATAGATCTCGATAACACGTGAAATAAAATAAATAACAAAAAATTATAGCAAGGTATTTTGGGTTTTTAAAATAATAGATCTGAAAATAAAAGTGGCAAATAACAGATCAGAAAGCAAATATGATAAACAAGAGACCCAGGGGGCACTAGATTTCACTAGTGGCTTCTCTCAAGAAAATAGCACATGGTGGGTAAACAAATTACTGTTGGGCAATTGATAAAACCTCAAATAATTATGACGATATCTAGGCAATGATCAATATATAGGCATCACGTCCAAGATTAGTAGACCGACTCCTCCCTGCATCTACTACTATTACTCCACACATTGATCACTGTAGCGACCAGACCTCAAACAGTCTGATCTCTGTGCTCTGGTGTCATCCCTGGATTAGTAATGCTGACACCACACAGTACTCAAAGGATTTATAGCAGAGTAGCAATCACACACTTATTACAATGAGTGTCTCAAAAGAGAACTTATTACAATAAATATGGCTTAAGGCCATCTAATAACGATAACAGCGGAAGGCTTGGAAGATAGGTGAGTCCATCAACTCCAACGGCATCACTGAGTATAGAACCACAACCTAAAAACTCCTTAATCATCGTCTGAAAAGTCTGCAACATTAACGTTGCAGCTCGAAAACGGGTCAGCACATGGAATATACTGGCAAGGTAACACATAGAGAGTAATGGAATGCAACAGCTATACTATATGCATATTTGGCTGGTGGAAAGCTCTATGGTTACAGTTTTTGCGTAAAGCCAATTTTTCCCTACGTCAAAGGAATAAATTTAATTACTATCATGGTGGTTGTTAAACATTGAGAATGGTTGACAGCATTCTCAATCCCAATTAAACATCATCATTAACCCATCAACATTAATTTTAGAGTAACATGTTGAGATTCACATGATAATCCAGGTACCAGATACTCAAGATGTCCATAACCGGGGACACGGCTAACCATGATTAGTTTCTTACACTCTGCAGAGGTTTGCGCATTTTCCCCCACAAGACTCGATCGCCTCCGTTGGATTTCTCGCACTACATGGTGTTTGAGAAACGGATGACCGAGACATAGTCTTTCAAAAGCGCTAGCACCTTACGATCGGGTAGACCGTACCACCTACATCCCCTACATATGCTAGTCTACCACTATAAGAGTTCGCACAACTTAATCAACTATGCTAGAGCCCATAATGGCTTGTGGCTGCACACGGAAGTTTCTAGTATGAATAATCTCATGATCCCTTTGAGCCTGGGTGGCGATCCAAAAGAAAAACAGGCAAGTCCTGGAATACCCAGGTGCCTCAATCCACCCAGATGTGTGTTTAGGTTGCCACCCTAGATAAACCATTAATTAACAATCTCACATCTGTAATGGATATCACTCACCCAATCCACGTCTACTAGCATAGCATGGCATAATAAGCAAACGTAGAAGTAACTCCCAAAGGTTTGATAATAAACAGGTAATAGGTACTACCTCATCTACTTCCCATCCCACAATTTAATTAGATCCTAATCATGCAATGTGTGAGGATTGGTCTAATGCAATAAAACTGGGTTGTAGAAAAAGGTATGATCAAAGTGTTACTTGCCTTGCTGATGATCTGCGAAACCTAGAGATTCAAAGTAACAGGCGGCGCACTCCGGGTATTCTATCACAGACA
Source organism: Triticum aestivum (assembly GCF_018294505.1). Taxonomy (NCBI): domain Eukaryota; kingdom Viridiplantae; phylum Streptophyta; class Magnoliopsida; order Poales; family Poaceae; genus Triticum; species Triticum aestivum. The sequence goes on along the minus strand of NC_057806.1, from coordinate 258,125,011 downwards.
AACAAACAAGCATACAATAAGTACTCATCTAATGCACAGGTAAAACTCAAATAGAAGATCTAACCAGAAAGTTCAACTTAAGAACCCTGGTTTGCAAAAAGAATCAAATCGAACGAAGCAAAAGAAATCAAACGGCGAAAGAAAACAACTTCGTTCTAGTAATCTGGATCTAAGTAAAATTTTACAGTAGCAAAAACTTGTGTAAGTTGATTATTCGGAAAGAGGGTTTCGAGACGAAACTCCAGGCGCTTGAATCGCCTGATTCCGATAAACGAGCAAAAAGTTATACTAAAACGAAAATCAGATCAGAAATCGCGATCAGAAAATAACCGCGGAAAAATCCGACGAAAAAGAAAACGACGAACAGATTTTTTTTTAAACGGCACGGATTTCGAGGGCGGCGAACCTCGGGCGACGCGCGGCTCCGGCGGATAGGCGGCGGGCGGCGGCGGCGGCTAGCGGCGGGGCTGGGGCTGGGGCTCGACTAGGGTTAGGTTTTTGGGGCGGCTGGCCTTTGGGCTGGCTTGCCCCGGGTTATAAAGGCCCCGGCCGGCGGTGTCCTGGCCGAGTATGGGCCATAGTCGGTTCCGCGTTTTTTTTTCGCTCGGAAGAAAAATAAAAAGAAATACTAAACGGACTCCAAAAATCCCGAAACAAATTTTCCCGGGCTTCTAAAATCAAGCCCGATAAAGTGAACATTTATTTGGATCCTAAATGCAATTTTGAAAAACGCGCATTTTCCTAAATTCATATAAAATACCGAAAAACTCTGAAATAAATCTTATTTGATTTTTTATTAAATCCTCAATATTTCTATATTTTGGGAAAGTCATTTTATTCCCTCTCTCATATTTTTGTAATAGAAATAATTGATGATAAAATAAATAAAATCAAATGATCCTGTTTACAAAATTTGAGAAAACTCAAATATGTAAATAACGAAATCCCCAACTCTCTCCGTGGGTCCTTAAGTTGCTTAGGATTTTCTAGGATCAAAACCAAAAGAAAAATAAAATATGATATGCATGATGATCTAATGTATAACATTCCAAATTGAAAATTTGGGATGTTACAAACCTACCCCCCTTAAGATGAATCTCGCCCTCGAGATTCGGGTTGGCTAGAAAATAGGTGAGGGTGGTCCTTGAGCAAATCTTCCTCTCGCTCCCAGGTGGCTTCATCCTCCGTGTGGTGGCTCCACTGAACTTTGCAAAACTTGATAACCTTGCTACGAGTGACTCGGCTGGCAAACTCGAGAATCTTGACTGGTTCTCCTCATAGGTCAAATTGTTATCCAACTGAATTGCTTCTAATGGCACTGTGTCTCTCAAAGGTATGTCAGCCATCTCCGCGTGACACTTCTTCAACTGAGAAACGTGGAACACATCATGAACTCCTGTCAATCCTTCTGGCAATTCCAACTTGTAGGCCACTTCTCCCATACGCTCCAAAACTCGATATGGCCCTACAAATCGTGGCGCTAACCTCCCCTTAACTCCAAAGCACTTAATCCCTCGTAGTGGGGATACTCGAAGATAAGCTCTATCTCCGACTTCGTAAACTGTCTTCTTGCGTTTAGAATCTGCGTAGCTCTTCTGCCTGGACTGGGCTACCTTGAGTCTATCGCGAATCAACTTCACCTTCTGTTCAGACTCTTTAATCAGATCTGGTCCAAACAACTGGCGGTCTCCAACTTCGTCCCATGACAACGGTGTCCTGCACCTCCTTCCGTACAGAGCTTCGAAAGGGGCCATCTTCAAACTGGTCTGATAGCTATTATTGTAAGAGAACTCTGCATATGGCAAATTATCGTCCCAACTAGATCCATAATCTAGCGCACAAGCTCTCAGCATATCCTCCAAAATCTGATTGACTCTCTCGGTCTGTCCATCTGTCTGCGGATGAAAAGCTGTACTAAATTCTGGCCTAGTACCCAAAGTCTCATGCAACTGCTTCCAGAACTTTGAGGTAAACTGGGTTCCTCTATCTGATACGATGCTCCTCGTAACTCCATGCAAACATACGATCCTGGTCATGTATATCTTTGCCAACTTAGCACTGGTGTAAGTGGTCTTTACTGGGATGAAATGAGTTACTTTCGTCAATCGATCAACTACAACCTAAATCGAGTCATAGCCTGAACGAGTCCTTGGTAATCCCATGATAAAATCCATGCCTAGCTTATCCCACTTCCATTCGGGTATCGGCAATGGTTGCAACAATCCTGCTGGCTTCTGATGCTCTGCCTTTACTCTCTGACATACGTCACAAACTGCTACATACTCCGCAATATCCTTCTTCATTCCGGTCCACCAGAAAATATCCTTCAAATCCAAATACATCTTGGTATTTCCTAGGTGAATCGAATACGATGAATCATGTGCCTCTTGCAGAATCAACTTTCTGATCTCCGGGTCATTGGGTACATAAACACGGTCTTCAAACCATAGGGTGTCGTGCTCATCCTCACGAAATCCTTTAGCTTTTCCTTGGCTTATTTTCTCTTTTATAGAAGCAATCTCCTTGTCAGATTTCTGAGCCTCTCTGAATCTGTCCATCAAAGTTGACTGAATCTCCAACGCTGCTACATAGCCTCTCGAAACTATTTCCAAACATAGTTCACGAAGATTTTCTGCTAACTCCTTGGGTATTTCTCCTGTCATTAACGTATTGACATGGCTCTTGCGGCTTAATGCATCAGCTACTACATTAGCCTTCCCGGGATGATAATGCAATCTCATATCATAATCCTTGATGAGCTCCAACCATCTCCTTTGTCTGAGGTTCAACTCCTTCTGCGTGAAAATGTACTTCAAACTCTTGTGATCCGTGTACACCTCACAATGATTTCCGATGAGGAAATGTCTCCATGTCTTCAAGGCATGCACTACGACTGCTAACTCCAAATCATGCATCGCATAATTCAATTCGTGAGGCTTCAGATGTCGTGAAGCATAGGAAACAACTCTCCCTTCCTGCATAAGCACTGCTCCAAGTCCTCGACGTGAAGCGTCGCAATACACCTCATAATCCTTGGTTTGATCTGGCAAAATCAACACCGGTGAGGTAACCAAACGGTTCTTCAATTCCTGGAAACTAGCCTCACACTCCTTAGTCCATTTGAACTTAGTATCCTTCTTCAGCAACTCCGTCATAGGCTTCGCAATCTTTGAGAAATTCTCAATAAATCTCCGGTAGTATCCTGCGAGTCCCAGAAAACTCCGGATCTCTCCAACGGTTGTTGGTGCTTCCCACTTGGTCACGGTTTCAACTTTAGCGGGATCTACTGCTATACCTTCTCCGGATATAACGTGTCCGAGGAATCCTACTTCCTTCAACCAAAACTCACATTTGCTGAACTTGGCATATAATTGGTGTTCTCTGAGCTTTCCAAGTACCAAACACAAATGCTCCTTATGCTCCTCTTCATTCTTCGAATATACCAGGATATCATCAATGAACACTACGACGAACTTATCCAAAAACTCCATAAACACTTTGTTCATCATGTTCATAAAATAGGCAGGCGCATTAGTTAGACCAAATGACATAACGGTATACTCATACAGCCCATACCTGGTGGTAAAAGCTGTCTTCGGAATATCCTGTTCTCGAATCTTCAACTGGTGGTATCCTGATCGCAAATCGATCTTGGAAAATACTTTAGCTCCTTGCAATCGATCAAACAGATCATTGATCATTGGTAGCGGGTACTTGTTCTTGATTGTTACTTCATTCAATCCTCGATAATCAACAACCATTCTTAACGATCCATCCTTCTTCTCCACTAGAAGTACTGGTGATCCCCAAGGCGAAGAACTTGGGCGAATGTAACCTTTATCCAGTAATTCCTTAATCTGCATCTTAATTTCCACCAAATCTTTTGCTGGCATCCTATATGGTCTCTTTGATATTGGCCCAGTGCCTGGCAAAAGCTCAATCAAAAACTCAATGTCTCTATCTGGTGGCATGCCTGGCAACTCTTCGGGAAATACATCAGGAAAATCCCTTACCACTGGTACTTCCTCCTGCACAACTCCTGATAAGGAATTTACTTGTGTCCTGTTTAGCGCATGCCGGGATACATACTTGATCCTTCTCCCTTCTGGTGTGGTAAGCAAAATTGACTTACTAGCACACTCAATATTCCCTTCATACTTTGATAACCAATCCATGCCTAATATCACATCCAATCCTTGAGATTCCAATACTACTAGGTCTGAGGGAAAAACATAGTTACCAATCCGTAATGGTAATCGATCACACCATAGACTAGCCACATACTCTGCTCCTGGCGAGGTTACTAACATGGGTGACCTAAGGGCTTGGGTTGGTAGGTTATACTTATCCACAAATCCCCTTGAGATGTATGAATGCGATGCACCAGTATCAAAAAGAATGAGTGCAGTAAATGACTTAACCAAAAACTTACCTATTACTGCATCAGGCTGAGCTTCAACCTCCTCCACATTAACGTGGTTCACCTGTCCCCTGTTGAAAGGGTTCGGCTTCTTCCCAGAACTTCCATTGCCATTTTGGCCTTCAGGACATTCATTGGCATAGTGTCCGGTCTTGGAACACTTGAAACAGGTGACTTGGCTCAGGTCCTTCTTGGCTGGGGTTGATGGGGTGTTGCGGTTTTGTCCATTACTTCCTCCATTCCCATTACCATTCTTGGTGCCATTGTGATTGTGCGAGCTACCTACTCCATGGGTATGCTGAAAATGTCCTCCCGGTCTAGGGGTAAAACGTGGCTTCTGCTGAGCTCCTGAATTATACTTTCCTTATCCATACTTCCTCTTGCGGTTCTCAATTTGCTGCTGCTTCCCTTCAATCATAAGAGCACGATCTACCAACTCCTGGTAGTTGTTGAAGGTGGCTACCATCAACTGCATACTCAACTCATCATTCAGTCCTTCCAGGAATTTCTCCTGCTTAGCTGCATCCGTAGCAACGTCATCTGGGGCATAACGTGCTAGCTTACTAAACTCCTCCACATACTGGCCAACTGTCCGTCCTCCTTGGCGCAAGTTACGAAACTCACGCTTCTTCATGGCCATTGCTCCTGCTGAAACATGGGCAGTACGAAAAGCCTGCTGAAACTGGTCCCATGTGACAGTGTCGACTGGGAAGGTGGCTGTGAAATTTTCCCACCAGGATGCTGCGGGTCCTTCTAACTGATGTGCGGCAAACTTAACCTTCTCCGCATCTGTGCATCCTGCTGTGGTCAACTCCCTAGCTATCTTGCGGAGCCAATCATCTGCTACTATCGGCTCGGTGCTACTGGAAAACACCGGCGGATTCAGCCTAAGAAAACGAGCTAAGTGGTCAACAGGTGGTGGTGGTGGTGGTGGGTTGTTGTTGTTGTTCCCCTGATTCTGATTCTGAACTAGCAACTGCATCAAAGTGTTCTACTGCTGGATCAACTGGGTGAGCTCCGGCGGAAAGGCAAATCCGGGGTCACGTCTCGGAGGCATCTGAGGGTTTAGAAAAGACGAGATATAAGAATAGAGGGGGTCTAAGGAGAAAACACTACCCATATGCACATGAGGCAAAAACAAACAATTCACTTCATTCAATCAAACAAAGACATACAATCGATCTAAATATCGCAAAGTGCTCGGACTACTATATTTACATGGTGGACTACTACCACTGATGAGGTGGTCTACTAGAAATATTCTACAGTTGTAGACTCCATGATATCTGCTCCTGCTTCATCAACATAGTCATCATTGCTACTATCTTGTTCCGAGTCGGTGCCGTCAATGATGATGTAGTCTTCCGGGCTAATCTCCATGGGTTCTTCGTCTTCATCTACTGGTGTCGGGCCTCCCATGAATATTGCTAGCTTCATAGTTAGGTCGGCATTCTTATCCACCAATACTTCAATTTCTTCTTCATAATCTTCGCATGTAGCCTTGAGTTCTTCCTCCAGTTCCTTGATTCTAGTCTTAGCCTTCTTCAGATCTATCATGTCGGCGCACATCTGATTCTCCTGTCGTCGAATGTGCTGATTTAGCTCCTGAATAAAGGCTGCAATTGATCTATCTTTCCTGGTGCTGATCATCTCCCAGTGTTCATCTCGGCGCCCACAAATCTGGTAGATAGTATCCTTGAGATCCTTGCGGTAGACTTCGCCAATGCGTCCCATGGCGATGTGAGCTGCCATACTCTTTCCTAGACTCCAAGTTGGTGCATCAAAAGAAAACTCTATGGGCTCAGTGACTGGCATGAACGTCCTACCTGGAACTTGAACTTGAATCATCCAACGCTCTTCTTCAGGTAAAGTGGCGTTGTAGGTTCCCGTGAAGCTTGGTATTCCTATGTTCAGGTATCTAGTGACTTCCTTCGAGTGGCATCCAAAGGGTGTATATTCATCTGGTTGTGTGAACTTGTTCCTTGCATCCGCCATCCTAAAGAGTAGAAAAGATGAGAGGTCAGAAGAGAAGAGAGTGGGTAGTGATCTAGGTCTTTAGCTTAGTGGTCGTGTCCTACAGTCAGCGTGTGCTCTGATACCATCTCTGTAGCGACCAGACCTCAAACAGTCTGATCTCTGTGCTCTGGTGTCATCCCTGGATCAGTAATGCTGACACCACACAGTACTCGAAGGATTTATAGCAGAGTAGCAATCACACACTTATTACATCGAGTGTCTCAAAAGAGAACTTATTACAATAAATATGGCTTAAGGCCATCTAATAACGATAACAGCGGAAGGCTTGGAAGATAGGTGAGTCCATCAACTCCAACGGCATCACTGAGTATAGAACCACGACCTAAAAACTCCTTAATTGTCGTCTGAAAAGTCTGCAACATTAACGTTGCAGCCCGAAAACGGGTCAGCACATGGAATATGCTGGCAGGGTAACACACAGAGAGTAATGGAATGCAACAGCTATACTATATGCATATTTGGCTGGTGGAAAGCTCTATGGTTACAGTTTTTGCGTAAAGCCAATTTTTCCCTACGTCAAAGGAATAAATTTAATTACTATCATGGTGGTTTTTAAACATTGAGAATGGTTGACAACATTCTCAATCCCAATTAAACATCATCATTAACCCATCAGCATTAATTTTAGAGTAAAATGTTGAGATTCACATGATAATCCAGGTACTAGATACTCAAGATGTCCATAACCGGGGACACGGCTAACCATGATTAGTTTGTTACACTCTGCAGAGGTTTGCGCACTTTTCCCCACAAGACTCGATCGCCTCCGTTGGATTTCTCGCACTACATGGTGTTTGAGAAACGGATGACCGAGACATAGTCTTTCAAAAGCGCTAGCACCATACGATCGGGTAGACCGTACCACCTACATCCCCTACATCTGCTAGTCTACCACTGTAAGAGTTCGCACAACTTAATCAACTATGCCAGAGCCCATAATGGCTTGTGGCTGCACACGGAAGTTTCTAGTATGAATAATCTCATGATCCCTTTGAGCCTGGGTGGCGATCCAAAAGAAAAACAGGCAAGTCCTGGAATACCCAGGTGCCTCAATCCACCCAGATGTGTGTTTAGGTTGCCACCTTAGATAAACCATTAATTAACAATCTCACATCTGTCATGGATATCACTCACCCAATCCACGTCTACTAGCATAGCATGGCATAATAAGCAAACGTAGAAGTAACTCCCAAAGGTTTGATAATAAACAGGTAATAGGTACTACCTCATCTACTTCCCATCCCACAATTTAATTAGATCCTCATCATGCAATGTGTCAGGATTGGTCTAATGCAATAAAACTGGGTTGTAGAAAAAGGTATGATCAAAGTGTTACTTGCCTTGCTGATGATCCGCGAAACCTAGAGATTCAAAGTAATAGGCGGTGCACTCCGGGTATTCTATCACAGACAAACAAACAAGCATACAATAAGTACTCATCTAATGCACAGGTAAAACTCAAATAGAAGATCTAACCAGAAAGTTCAACTTAAGAACCCTGGTTTGCAAAAAGAATCAAATCGAACGAAGCAAAAGAAATCAAACGGCGAAAGAAAACAACTTCGTTCTAGTAATCTGGATCTAAGTCAAATTTTACAGTAGCAAAAACTTGTGTAAGTTGATTATTCGGAAAGAGGGTTTCGAGACGAAACTCCAGGCGCTTGAATCGCCTGATTCCGATAAACGAGCAAAAAGTTATACTAAAACGAAAATCGGATCAGAAATCGCGATCAGAAAATAACCGCGGAAAAATCCGACGAAAAAGAAAACGATGAACAGAATTTTTTTTAAACGGCATGGATTTTGAGGGCGGCGAACCTTGGGCCACGCGCGGCTCCGGCGGATCGGCGGCGGGGCGGCGACGGCGGTGGCTGGCGGCGGGGCTGGGGCTGGGGCTCGGCTAGGGTTAGGTTTTCGGGGCGGCTGGCCTTTGGGCTGGCTTGCCCCGGCTTATAAAGGCCCCGACCGGTGGTGTCCTGGCCGAGTACAGCCCATAGTCGGTTCCGCGTTTTTTTTCGCTCGGAAGAAAAATAAAAAGAAATATTAAACGGACTCCAAAAATCCCGAAATAAAATTTCCCGGGCTTCTAAAATCAAGCCCGATAAAGTGAACATTTATTTGGGTCCTAAATGAAATTTTGAAAAACGCGCATTTTCCTAAATTCAAATAAAATACCGAAAAACTCCGAAATAAATCTTATTTTATTTTTTTATTAAATCCTCAATATTTCTATATTTTGGGAAAGTCATTTTATTCCCTCTCTCATATTTTTGTAATAGAAATAATTGATGATAAAATAAATAAAATCAAATGATCCTGTTTACAAAATTTGAGAAAACTCAAATATGTAAATAACGAAATCCCCAACTCTCTCCGTGGGTCCTTGAGTTGCTTAGGATTTTCTAGGATCAAAACCAAAAGCAAAATAAAATATGATATGCATGATGATCTAATGTATAACATTCCAAATTGAAAATTTGGGATGTTACAATCACTATCCAACATGCATCTAGTGTATTAATGATGCGGAGCATCCCAAGGTCATCCCCATGGACCTACCATCGCCTCACCAAGTGCCTAGCAGACCCATAACACGAGCACGTGCAAGAGCTCTCAAAACTGAGGTGATATCACTCCTCTCACATTTCGACTTCGATGCACATGAGACTTGGCTACTACCTCAGATGGACACTTTGTTCATACTTAGATATCATGGAGAAGATAGGGAGCAAGGAGAAGAAGAAGATGAAGATGGACGTGAAGACGGAGAAGAAGAACTGATGAAGAAGAAGCTACAGGCTCCGGACGACCGGACCGGACCGGACGTCCGACGATCTTCAGGCTCTGGATGTCCGACCCAGACCGGACGTCCGACACTTCCACACCCGAGCCAAAACTATGGACTTCCGACGCCTGTGTGCTATTTCGTGTTGGGCCTCAACCCATGTACCCCTTCGCCCCCCTCTTTTGCACTAAGACTATATAAATACCTCCTATTCCTTCTAGCTAGGGTTAGCAAAGGATTAGCTCATATTTCAAGTGAGAGCTTTGCTCATCCACTTGGTTACCTTCTCCTCGGAGATTCGAGCCTCCACCGGAGAAGATCCCCCAAGCGGATTCAAGAACCCTTTTTAGGGAAGAACTCAAGACCTCCTTTGGAGAAGAACCGGCTACCGTGTACCGTCCGTTGTTGACTTTGGATCTTTTATCTCCTATTGTGTTTCGAGGATCTAGCACATGTGTGATCATACTTGTTGGTTTGAGTGTTCTCTTGTGTTCCCCTTGTGATTTTCCCCTCGTTTCCCTCCTCGTGTTCTTCATGTTCATCGCAGGATCCGCTCCTTTCGTGAAAGATCGGTCGATTCGGGTTCTACCCTATATCATCTTGGTATCAGGGCCTCGTTGATCACGATTTCAGAGCCTCCCCGTTGTGTTGCTAGCCTATTTTTTTTTGTCCCAAATTCTAAAATTCCCCACAAAAATAGCCCCAATTTTTTTTGTGATTCATTGGTGTGTTGAAATTTTGTTGGATTTGATCCATGGATTTGCTTTGTTTTGAGTGGATCTAGATTTTCCCCTTGTCTTCACACTTACCATCCACAAAATCCTCCAGATTTGACGAATTTCCACATCTCCACCACGAACCCTAGCTGTTCATCCCATGCCCAAAGTTCGCCCAGGCACCGGACGTCCGACCCCTACCGGACATTCGATGACCGGACGACCGGCCCAGGCCGAACATCCGACAAACCCTGACGAAACTGAATTTTCTTTCAGTTTTGCACCACCACCGCCCCACATTTTCGCATACGCACTCCTACCACCTATACACCATCACCACTTCCGCATACCACCACCATTTCTTACCCATTTCATACTCCGACACGTGTTTCCACTTCGAGCTTTGAGAATTTGAGTTGTGGTTCCATATCCTTTTGTGTTTCGGCTATCTAGGTATGGTTCGACATCAGCATCACCGTCGCTCATATTCACCACGGACGCGTCATCAATAATGACCACCTTGACTACATCTTGGTATTCGGTCCACCATTTTGACACCATACTGTAAGCAAGAAACAATAACCTCATCTTGGTATTGGACATATCACTTTTGCCATTACATTGATAGCCATCATAGCCTTACTCCTTTGTGTTTCTTACCCATCGAGACTAGCCTTTGAGTATTGCCGGCAACGAGACTTGTGCACATTAGTGATCATACTTCCCATAGCATACATAAATCATTGTTGCATATCTTGGTATCGTATCTTGTGTCGCAAGGTTTTCATCGCATACACAATTGCTATCTTGGTTCGTCAAGCATTGCATGAAAAAAGAGCTCAAACATCAAAGAGCCAAGCAAGCTTTTAAGCAAAAAGGAAAGATAAGAAAAGAGCTTTTAAGCAAGAACCCTAGCATCATACAACATTAAGATTGTCATACTCGATCATCTTGGATCATCGCATAGAAACACCTTGCATAGAGCATTCTTGGGATAGAAGTCGTTGCATTTTTGCTTAGTAGGTTGTGCACAAGTCCTTGTATCCGCCTATTGTGCAATCATGCTAGCGTCTCTCTAGTGTTGTGCAACAAGAGCATTTTTGTGGATTTCACATTTTGGCTCATCCTTGGTTGCCCAACCCCACTTATCTCTTTGCGTGTGTGTTTTAGTGTACACTACATTGCTTGGTCTACTTGTTACATTGCAATCTTGCGAATCTTTTCCAACATTATTGAAGCTCACTTACAATTGCATCAAATTTTTTGCCACCATCCTAACCAAGCTCCACCATAAGATTTTACTTGTGTAGGTGTGAGAAATCAACAAGAATTGGTACCAATTGTGCTATTTCCTTGTCCACATTGGAGTGATCATTGATCCACTTTCAACTTCGGTCAAGGTGCATTTGGTATTCGTTCTTCTCTTTCTACCACTCACATTGTGTATCTTGGAATGATGGATAGGCCAAGTACTTCTACCAACCCACTCTACATTGAGCACGATGATGACATGAACTCCAACGTCGCCAAGAGCCACCTCTTTGGTGCACAACGTGCTTTGCATCAAGAGCAACAAGCAATGAGTGAACGCATCGACAACCTCGCCGCCGACTTGTGACTCTCCGAGCAACATACAAGGGACTACTTCGACCACAAGCTCGACGATCACAAGAAAAAGAATGACGCAAGGATGGACGAGATTCGCGCTTTGTTGCTCAACCGTTCTTCTTCCACTTTGTCCTCTTCAAGAAGGAGCCGTTCAAGTCGACACTCTGACTTCACCCTCTCCGGATTAAGTACACCGACATCAAACACTCTACACCGTGCCGCTCGCAAAGATCGTCAAGAAAGCCTCAATCCTCTACGCGACACCGACTCTCAAGAGCGCCGACAACATCAAACCCAAGAGGCTTTCACGCTAGCACGAGAACGGCAATGACAACGCCAACATGAAGAGGAAGAGCGCGCACGTCTACACCAAGATGCACAAGATGCCAAGGCACAACGCCAAGAACAACAACTCCGTGAAGCTCAAGCACTTGAGGCGCAACAAGCCCTCCAAAATTCAAGTTGAGCCGTAGCCAACGGAGGCCGACAAGCTCGTGAACATGAAGAAGCACTTCGCGAAGAAATTTAAGAACGAAGATTTCAAGCTCGCGTGCATCATCAAGTTCCTCCTCGAGCTCGACAAGCTCCTCCACAAGCTCGCCAAGAACATCAAGTTCATCAAGAGCATGACGACAATGGAAATCCTCCACGACAAGAGCAACATGAGGTTGACAACCCTCCTCACCAAGAGCAACATGAGCTTGACAATCATCGACAACATAGGCATCATCATCCTCGACCCCAACACAATTAAGAGCAACGCTACGGCAAGCTAAAGTTCACCATGCCCAAGTTCAATGGAAGCAACGATCCCGAAGAGTACCTATCATGGGCATTGAAGGTCGACAAAATCTTCCGTTTGCACAACTATGAAGAAGAGAAGAAGATCGCAATGGCATCCCTTGAGTTCCAAGACTATGTCCTCATTTGGTGGGAACAAGTTATCGATCGCCGAGAGGCAAGAGGTGAACCACCCATCACTACTTGGGCGCAAATGAAGGATGTCATGAGAGCATGCTTCGTGCCTACCTACTACAACCGCGACCTTTTCAAGAAACTCCAACTACTCAAGCAAGGAACCAAGAGTGTTGAAGAGTACTACAAGGAGGTGGAGATTGCCATGATACGAGCCAATGTCACGGAAGATGATGAGAAAACTATGGCACGTTTCTTGAATGGGCTCAACCATCCTATCAAGAAGATTTCCGACTTCCAACCATACTCGAATCTCATCGAGCTAGTGCATCAAGCTACCAAAGATGAACGTCAAGTGCAAGATGATTTCAAGTATGCCAAGTTCTCATCCAAGTCATACGGTTTCTCCAACACCCAAGCTTCAACGACTCCAACACCATCTACCAAGCCTTCTACTAGCAACATCGACAAGTCGAGTTCCAAAGAAAGCTTCATAAACTCCAAGTCATCCTCCTACTACGGGCAACTTCAAGCCGAGAGCTTCATCATCTTCAACCCCCACCGATGAGTCGTCAAGACGAGTTCCTTCGAATGCTTCACATGTGGAGGCCGAGGCCACAAGTCCTACGAGTGCACCAACAAGCGGACCATGATCCTCAACAACGACGGAACCTACGACTCAATAAATGAAGGAGAAATGGATGCTCTTCAGCAAGTCGCCATGCACCGGCAAGTGAACGATGAAGAGGAACAAGTCTTTTGCGATGAAGATTCAAGTCCCGCTCTTGTTGTCTCCAAGGTCTTGACTCTCCAACATCACCAAGAAGAAGACCAAAGATGCCACATATTCCACACCAAGGCCGGCATCAATGGAAGATCCGTCAAGGTCATCATCGATGGAGGGAGTTGTCATAACCTCGCAAGTGAAGAACTTCGCTCCAAGCTCCAATTGCCCAAGAAGAAGCACCCACATCCATACAAAGTGCGATGGCTTAGCGACTCCGACACTCTCCAAGTCGAGCATCGAGTACAAGTCTCCTTCAAAATTGGCGCATATGAAGACACTTTGGAGTGCGACTCATTCCAATGACCGTTTGCACCTCCTCCTTGGACGCCCATGGCAATTTGATAGAGGAGTCATCCACAACGACCGAATGAACCACTACATCTTCAAGATGAAAGGGAAGGAGTACGTACTTCGTCCGATGTCGCAGAGCCAAGTGATCGCCGACAAGCAAGCCACCCATCATGGACATAATAGTGAGAGAGCGAGCCACCAAAAAGAGAATGAGCACCACAAGCCCAAATCTAACACCTCCACGATGAGCGAAAAGAAGAACTTAGTCCTATTTGCAACCAAAAGTGAGATAAGAGGAGTGTGTGAGAACCCATATAGTGTCCTACACTATGTCCTTTTGTGCAAGGACAATGCACCACAAGCTAACGCCTCTCACACTCTTCCTCTAGTGTTGTCTTCTCTTTTGCAGGAATTTCATGATGTTTTCCCCGACGAGTTACCACCGGGACTACCTCCACTACGCGACATCGAGCACCGCATCGACTGCATCCCCGGAGCACCGCTTCCGAACAAAGCTCCCTACCGCGTCAACCCCGAAGAAACCAAAGAAATACAAAAGCAAGTAAAGCATCTCATATACCATGGACATGTGCGTGAAAGTTTGAGCCCTTGTCCCTTCCCGGTCATCCTTGTGCCAAAACGAGATGGTAGCTTTCGCATGTGCTCCGATTGTAGACCTATCAATGCTATCACCGTTCGTTATAGGTATCCCATTCCACGCCTTGATGATATGCTTGATGAACTTACTGGTGCCACTATATTTTCTAAAATTGATCTTAAAAGTGGTTACTATCAAATCCGCATACAAGAGGGTGATGAATGGAAAACCGCTTTCAAAACCCAAGTTTGGCTTGTATGAGAGGTTAGTCATGCCTATGGGTCTATCGGAAGCACCGGGTACTTTTATGCGTCTTATGAATCATGTTTTCACACCAATGGTCTACTTCGATGGTATCCTTGTTTTTAGCAAGTCTCTCAAAGAGCATGTCACCCATGTCTGAACCGTTTTACAAACTCTTAGAAAAGAGCGTCTCTATGCTAATATGGAGAAATGCCTTTTTGGCGTTGACAAGATCGTTTTCTTGGGTTTTGTTGTATCTTCTAAGGGTGTTCATGTTGATGAGTCCAAGATCAATGCTATTAAGACGTGGCCACAACCAACCAATTTGCAACAAGTGCGTAGCTTTCTTGGCCTTGCGGGTTTCTATCGTCGCTTTATGAAAGATTTTAGCACCATTGCTTCGCCTTTGCATGCTTTGAGCAAGAACAATGCGCCTTTTGTTTGGGGACCATCCCAAGATAGCGCTTTCAATGAGCTTAAGAATATGCTTACTCATGCTCCCGTGCTTGCATTACCCAACTTTGACAAACCCTTTGAGATTCATTGCGATGCTAGCGGTAATGGCATAGGAGGTGTGTTAATGCAAGAGAAGCGCCCCATAGCGTACTTTAGTGAGAAACTCTCCGGTGCGCAACTCAATTACCCCATCTATGACAAAGAGCTCTATGCTTTAGTCCGTGTTTTGCATGAATGGGAACACTATCTTCGCCCTCATGAATTTATCATTCATACCGATCATGAAACGCTCAAGTACCTTAAGGGCCAAACCGAGTTGAACAAGCATCACGCTAAATGGAGTGAATTTATTGAGTCTTTTCCTTATGTCATCAAGTACATTAAGGGTAAGGAAAACATTGTGGCGGATGCCCTTTCCCGCATATGCATGCTTGTTACTCAACTTGAATTGGATGTCATTGGTTTTGAGCATATAAAAGACTTGTATGAGCATGACCCTACTTTTGCTACTCCTTATGCCAAGTGTTTGATGCACACCCCTTGGGAACGCTATTACATTAAACATGGATATCTTATGAGAGCTAAGAAACTTTGCATCCCCGAGTCTTCTCTTTGTTTATTGATTTTGCAGGAATCTCATGGAGGAGGGTTAATGGGACACTTTGGACGTGACAAGACGTTCGCTACGCTCTCAAAGAACTACTATTGGCCCAAGATGTTTCGTGACGCCAACTGATTCACCAACCGATGCCCTACATGTCGCAAAGCTAAGTCTAAAGGTCAATACCATGGCCTTTATATGCCTCTACCAATTCCATATCAACCATGGGAAGACATTAGCATGCACTTTGTACTTGGTTTGCCTAGGACTCGAAATGGGAAGGATTTAGTATTTGTCGTTGTGGACCGTTTCTCAAAAATGGCACATTTCATTCCTTGCAACAAGATAGACGATGCTTCACATGTTGCTACTCTCTTTTGTAGGGAAATATTGCGTCTACATGGAGTGCCAAAGACGATCGTCTCGGACCGCGACGTCAAGTTCCTTAGATACTTTTGGAAGACCCTATGCGCCAAGCTTGGAATCAAGCTACTCTTCTCCAGGGCGTATCATCCACAAACTGACGGCCAAACGAAAGTTACCAACCGCACACTATCCGCTCTACTTCGAGTACTCATCAAGAAGAACATCAAGGAGTGGGAGGAGTGCCTACCTATCGCCGAGTTCGCCTACAACCGAGCAAAACACTCAACAACCGGCAAGTCCCCTTTCGAGGTCGTCTACGGATTCAACCCATTGTCACCATTGGACATTCTTCCTCTACCACTCCAAGAGCGCATCAATTTGGACGCAAGTGCACGGGTGACACATCTCAAGAAGGTGCATGAAGATACAAGAAACACCATCGAGCGCCAAGTTCAACATCTTGCGACCAAACTCAACTTCAACAAGCAACCTATGGTATTCAACACCGGAGATCTCATGTGGCTACACCTTTGCAAGGACCGCTTTCCCCAAGAACGCAAGTCCAAACTTCGACCACGAGCGGATGGACCCTTCAAGGGTCTTGCACGCTACAACAACAACAACAACAACACATACAAGATAGACATTCCACGCGACAAGTACTCCGTGAGCGACATCTTCAACGTCAAAGATCTCCCTCCCTACCATGGTGATGAAGAATTTGATCCGAGGATGGATCTTCCCCAAGGGAGGGGAGATGATGCGGAGCATCCCAAGGTCATCCACATGGACCTATCGTCGCCTCACCAAGTGCCTAGCGGACCCATAACACGTCGAAACCGAGGTGACATCACTCCTCTCACATTTCAACTTTGATGCACATGAGACATGGCTACTACCTCATATGGACATTTTGTGCACACTCAAATATCATGGAGAAGCTAGGGAGCAAGGAGAAGAAGAAGATGAAGATGGACGTGAAGACGGAGAAGAAGAAGTGATGAAGAAGAAGCTAGAGGCTCCGGACGACCGGCCAGGACCGGACGTCCGACGACTTCAGGCTCCGGACGTCCAACCTAGACCAGACGTCCGACACACACCCGATCCAAAACTACGGACTTCCGACGCGTATGTGCTGTTTCGTGTTGGGCCGCAGCCCACGTACCCCTTCGCCCCCCTCTTTTGCACTAAGACTATATAAAGACCTCCTATTCCTTCTAGCTAGGGTTAGCAAAGGATTATCTCATATTTCATGTGAGAGCTTTGCTCATCCACTTGGTTAGCTTATCCTCGGAGATTCGAGCCTCCACCGGAGAAGATCCCCCAAGCGGATTCAAGACCCCTTTTTAGGGAAGAACTCAAGACCTCCTTTGGAGAAGAACCGGCTACCGTGTACCGTCCGTTATTGACTTTGGATCTTGTATCTCCTATTGTGTTTCGAGGATCTAGCACATGTGTGATCATACTTGTTGGTTTGAGTGTTCTCTTGTGTTCCCCTTGTGATTTTCCCCTCATTTCCCTCCTCGTGTTCTTCGTGTTCTTCACGGGATCCGCTCCTCTCATGAAAGATCGGCCGATTAGGGTTTTACCCTACATCAATTAAGTTCATGGAGAAATGGTGTAATGCAATAAGAACGATGGCATCATGTAGACAAGATCTATTCATGGGAATAGACCCCATCTTGTTATCCTTAATAGCAATGATAAATACGTGTCTTGCTGCCCCTTCTATCACTGGGAAAGAACACCGCACGAGCGAACCAATCACAAAGCACCTCTTCCCATGGCATGCAAAATCGATCTAGTTGGCCTAAATAAACCAAAGATTCAAAGAAGAAACACGAGTCTATAAATAGCCATGCATCTAAGAGATCAAAGAAGAGTCCAATAACTTCAATGGATATATAGATCTGATCATAAACTCAAAGTTCATTGGATCCCAAGAAACACACCGCAAAAAAGAGTACCATCAAATAGATCTCCAAGAGACCATTGTATTGAGAATCAGAAGAGACAAAGGAAGCTATCTAGCTACTACCTACGGACCCATAGGTCTACAGTGAACTACTCATGCATCATCGGAGAGGCACCAATGAGAATGATGAACCCCTCCTCGATGGTGTTCAGATTTGATCTCGTGGTTCTAGAACTTGCGGTGGCTGGAATTGTGTTTCGTCGACTCCCCTAGGGTTTTTTTGGAATATTTGGGTATTTATAGGGTGAAGAGGTGCTGCAGGAGGCCATGGAGGTGGGCACAACCCACCAGGTCGCGCCTGAGTCCCTAGGCGCGCCCAAGTGGGTTGTGCCCCCTAGGGGAACCCCTCGGGTACTTCTTTTGCCCAAGTTGTTCCTTATGGTCCAGAAAAATTCTCCAAAACATTTTGCTGTGTTTGGACACCGTTTGGTATTGATTTTCTGCGAAGTAGAAAACCATCCAAAAACAACAACTGGCAGGCACTATGTCAATTGATAAGTCCCAAAAAATGATATAAAGGTGCTACAAAAATCATTGTAAAACATCCAAGAATGATAATATAATACAATGGAACAAGCAAAAATTATAGATACGTTGGAGACGTATCAGTGTGCGCGTCAGAGACGAGCTCGCATGAGCTGGTTTCTATTTGTCCCACCTCATCGCTGGAGCCGGCCGCAGACCGACTTAGGGCGGTGACCCGCAAATTACACCATCCAATCGAAGCCGCCCACATTCTGATAACAACTCAACTAACTGGACGAAATTCATGCAAACACGACAATATTTCATATAAACAATGATGGAACTCATATAAAATACTAGATTTTCATATAAACATGACGGATTTCATTACATATGTAAATCAACTAAGTGGTGCTACTCCTGAACTGCATAGGTATAATAATATCTTGTTTAAATGGTCACCCGCAGATCCCTTTTGTCTGCCTCATGTCCGACAACACGATCACCGGACTGCTGGGAGCCCCAGAGGTATATGCTTCAGCGCGAAAGACAGCTTGCTTCCCTACCGCTCAACTTAGTTAAATCCTTTGCTGATGCCTAAGATGGAGTCAAAGGGGGCTTCTCCGCTTCCATGGATCCCATGAAGGGTCGAAGAAGGTCATCGCAATAGAAGGACCTAGCAAGACGCATGTTGTGTACGCCGACGTCACCTCAGCGGTGGCCTTCATGGGCCCAAGCAGCGGCGGCCTCCCATGTTCTACTTCTCCTCGATGAGGGTGGTGGACGCAGAGGTGCTGGCCACCAACTCATCGCTCTCCGTGCACCCGGCTTCTGTCTTTGCCTGCATGGCGTGACCGCAGGCATGGGAGTCGTGGCCATATACACAGGTGGCACGGTACGAGGTGGCATCATGGACGGAAGTGACGACACCTGTGCTCCCCGCCTTGCCGGTGTGGAGCAACTCGCCGCTCCTCGCCGAGCTGGCCGGGAGCGGCAAGTTGCTGAACCACGCACTGGCTTGGGGTGGCAACTGGCTCCGTAGGACGAGGCAGGGGAGGTGGATCAGCGAGCTTCATAGGTCATATCCACCGGGCTCGGCGGGCCACCCAGCGGGCTTGTATGCTGGATAACTACTCTTCGTAAGCCATTGTAAGAGTGGAGAAAATGGAGAAGGAGGAGATTGGGGAGGGATGGAGGTATGCGATTGTTGGCTGGTGTTGGGCCTCGTTTAAATAGGAGATTAAATAGAGGGCGGATGGGGGAGCTCGGCCGGTGTTGTGTTTAATGTCGGCCCATTCATGAACGGACGTGTGGCCGGAGTGGGTTTCTCGACTTCCACACAGGTTTCATGGAGGTGTTTCAATGCGGCAAGGAGGCGTGTTCAGCCGGACATGCAGCGGGCGGCACCCTCGACCATATCGTTTGACGTACGACATTGTGTCATTCTTCCACTGATGAGTGGGCACGTTGGGTACCTGGTCTACATGTCAGTGACCCAACGTAGGCAGCGCATGACAGAGGAGACGGTTCCGCATGAATGCGGGCAACTGGAGTCAGGCGGGAATCATGCGCGGGAGGGGAAGGCTTTTTTGGTGGGCCATGGCGGTGAGAAGCGGGCATTTCATGAACCGATAATTGTTTATTGAGTGTGACATCATGTAATTCATGTAGGTTGAGAGGCCTACTATACAATGTAAGAGATTTTTAAAATTTTCATATATACGTTGATAGCCCGTTTGATACTTGTGATTAACAAAGAGCGCCGCAAACATGAATGTTCTACTTATCACCCATAAGATTGATTAATACTCGTAACAATCCATGTGCTTAATAAAGGGTGCATGCACGTATAGGTTAAGCGTCTGTCTTGCGTCTGTGTTGTGTACATGCAGGCGTGTGAGTGTTGCATGCGTGCAGGTGTACGAGGGAGTGTTGCGTGCATGTGTATGTTTCAGTGTTGCATGCAGGCGTGCGTGTATTCGTGCATGCATGTGTACGTGATATTGTTGCATGCCGGCACGCGTGCATGTCTCCGTGCGAGTGTTATGTGCGTCCATGTGTACTTGTGAGTATTGCATGCATGCATGCGGGCGTTGCGGGCATGTTTGTGCGCATGTGTGGTGTGTTAGTATTCACCACAATTGCTCGTGTGTGTGTGCGTGCGTGCAATTAAAACAGCCGACTCAACATATCATCACAAGGCGACCTTATTCATTGTGGTTAGGGCGCGCGGGCTACCAACCTGTGGTCTCATGACTTCAAATCCCCACCAACCACTAATTTATTACCATTTCTGTCTTTCGTATACGCGCTGACAGCTGGGCCCTACGGTAATGTGCGCTGATGAAGATGAAACCTTTCGACTGGTCAATTGATCGTGCCATCAACAAATTACGGAGCTGTACGGTGAGCCAGTGTATGTATGATCATCACAAAATGTATTTTATTAACATAGTACAGACGCAAGCTACCATTTCTTTCTTTCATACATGCGCTGGTAGGTGGGCCCCATGGTAACATGCGCTGATGGTGCAACACTAGTTGTGCCAGTGGACCTTTTGACTGTTCACAGTCTCCTTTCTCTTTTTGGGAGCAGAGCTGAAAAAGATGGATAGTAACAATCGGGTAATATCAATTTATCGGCATTGATCGTGTCATCAACAAATTACAGAGCTGTATGGTGAGCTAGTGACCGTATAATCACCACATGTAATTTTTAACACATTACAAACGCAAACGCTCATATATAAGCACATACACTCACCCCTATAAACGCACACACGCACACGTTACCCCTATGAGCACCTACGAGAGAGTGAGCCAACATATCATCTTGATATTTTACGAAGTCACCGTAGGCACCTCGTAGTCGAGGGGAACATCTCCTCTCACTAAATGCACATCACCGGAAATACTGAAATTAATCCAGGGTAAATGCGAGCACCAGGACTTTAACCCTGGTGGGCTGGGGATACCACTGTCCTCCTAACCATCCAACCACAAGTTGGTTAGCACCACAAAATGTATATGGTGATCGTAATGAGCTTATTCTAAAGTCTAGTGACCATACCATGCTTTCGCTTCAAACACAATGACTGTAAGTGTCGTCAACAAAATACGGAGCATGCTTCAAATACAATGACCGTTAGTGTCATCAACAAAATACGGAGACATACGGTGAGCTAGATACCATATGATCACCACAGGAATGTATATGGTGACCGTAATGAGCATATTTTGAAGTCCAATGACTGTATAGTGCTTTCATTGAAATACAGTGACTTTCACGCGTGAATGTGTCAGGGGCATACTTTTAGAGGGTCGAGAGATAGTTTGTGTGCGTACGTGAAGGTGGTGTAGAGAGAGAGGGTGTGCGGTGGAGACAAAGAGAGATATGCCCTTCGTTTCTCTTTACCGTGACTAATTTTTAGGAGAAAATATAAAAATTCAGAATACGGAACAAATACCATTGGATGCACCATGCAATTAACTTTCATGCATAACTTTATACTATTGTATATGCATATTTTCTTAGTGGCTGATGGTGTGTGAGGTGTGCTGGGCACATCACTTCTAGTTGTGGTGGGTCGATGTGATGACTCATAGGTCGGTTCCGTCCTGCGCCACATAGGTTGGACTGAGATGCGCTATACGAAGACCCATGGAGGACTCGGCGTATAAGATGAAGCTACCAGAGTCGTGGAGGACTCTATCCCCACTGATGGTAAGCCGAATATATATGATTTGTAACCCTAGGCCCCGAGTATGTTATATAAGCCTGAAGGCTAGTTCGTCAATAGAATACACACACAGAGACAATGGCTGGTATTCACGTGTACTTTGTACACACCCCAATCACAAATATACAGTACCAGGAGTAGGCTTTTCATCAACTGCAAGGGCCCAGACTTGGGTAAAACTTTGCCACTTATTACCATCCAACCTAACAGTCAGGGATATCCTACCGTATGATCTGATGGAATCATATCTGCCAACTAGTAAGAGAGAGTTGGAGGGGGGGGGGGCAGGAATATGTGCGGGAGAGGCCTAACAATAGTGTGCGTGCGGGAGACACGCAGGCAGATATATGTGCATATAGAGGGCTAGCAGAGTCCATGCGTGTGTATATATGCATGTGAGAGAAATAGTGTTTTCCAACTGAGATTAGTGAAAAGAGTCGTACATAGTAGTAAGAGAGAGAGAGGGACGGAGATATATAGAGAGTGTGTGCGTGAGACACCTCGGGAGAGTGTGTTAGCATGTGTGAGAGAGAAATGTCAATGTATATAAAGTGTGTGCACTTATGCGTCACATATAGAGATATATAGCGCGTGTGTAAGGAGGGGCCGAGGCATAATGCATCTACACGTAAAAGGCGGTTTTAGGCATTAAATTAAAATATAAATTGCATCAATTTTTTTGGATGGGATCATGAATTTTGCAATTTGCGTATGAACGAATATTGGTCTATCAAACACCCATACTCTATTGAATTTGGTCATGTGTATGGGTTTATTTCACATTATTGATCCATACAGTGAGAGTGATTTGAAATCCAGACAATGCATGGCTTTTGCAATTCATATATAAACATGAGTGCACTATGTGTTGTTAGTGTCAAGCACTTTATACATTTGTCACATACGTGGATACATTCCAAATTGCTAGCCGTGAAATAGAATACATGTTGAATTCAACATTAAAGTGGTTTCAAAGATTCGAATTCATAGGAAGTGAATTCAACTATTTGAATTCGAGATAATGGCATTTGTGAATCAGATCTAAAAGGGGCATCAATATTTTTTGTGCGTTTGAACATGCTATATATTCATATGCATCTCTAACTTTTCAACCAAGGAGATTATATCTGGAACTGGAACGATGCATGAATCGAGGTGAGCTGCATTTTTTAAATATATACTCGTGTACAATGTAGATTCAAATGTACCCCCTCCATTCCAAAATAATCATAGTTTTAGGATTTTTAGGAGTCGAGATTTTTGAAGTTAGACAAACCCTGGAAGTTCAATTCAAGATAACTGTAAACGTTAATGCTTCTGCTCCCAAATATTGAACGGAGCGCCAAATAAGCCTCTGGTCGCCCGAAACCACGCGAGGCCAATGTTTGGTTGTTGGAAATTACTATCCCGACTTAGATCCGTGTGGCCTATAGGGCTGACGTCCAAAGTTCTAAACCGGGGTAGGTTTGTAACTTCACCAAGAGGCCAGTTGATAACCCACAAGTATAGGGGATCGCAACAGTTTTTGAGGGTAGAGTATTCAACCCAAATTTATTATTTGACACAAGGGGAGCCAAAGAATATTTTCGAGTATTAGCAGTTGAGTTGTCAATTCAGCCACACCTTAAGATTAAGTAACTGCAGCAAGGTGATCAATAGCACAGTAATATGATAGTTTTGATAGCAGTGATAACAGTAGCAATAGTAATGGTAACAACAGTAACAGTTTTGTAGCAGTTGTAACAGTAGCAATAGCAATAGTAACTTAGCAAGAAACAATATGGAAAACTCGTAGGCACTGGATCGGTGGTTAGTTGGATAATATTCAACATATATATAAAAGTCATAACCTAGGGTGACACAAAAATAGCTCAAGTTCATAAATACAATGTAGGCATGTATTATGTAAATAGTCATACGTGCTTATGGAAAAGAACTTGCATGACATCTTTTGTCCTACCCTCCCATGGCAGCGGGGTCCATAAGGAAACTAAGGGATATTAAGGCCTTGTTTTAATAGAGAGCCAGAACAAAGCATTAACACATATGTCGGCGTCCTGGGAATGGGGGTGCCTAGACTTGCCTGCATGCGGCCCCCGGCGTGGCTCCATCAACGACTTGGTACGGCCCTGCTTCTGCAACAACAACCCAAGACCCTCATGAGGGGCCAAGCCTCGCGAGGCGGACGACACCAAGACCTCCCTAGGGGCGGCCTCACCAGGCTGGCTCCCGAGAGGCAGAGATATCAAGGCGAGACGCACCTCGCGAGGTTCACATGACGTGAGCCATGACGACCAAGGCCAGGCGGGCGCCAGCGGGCGCAGTGTACTAGTTTCCCCTTTGGTGCCAAGGAGGCAAGCGTAGGCGCGGAGCCCCGAGGAACCAAGCAAAGGTTTCCATATCGGTGCAACAAGACCAAGACCGCCAGGACGACATGACGGAGGTCATCACGGAGCCCACCGCAGCGTCACTACTAGAGCCTTTTGCAGGTGAAGACTACTTTTGTCAGGATAGCTTGTACTAGTTGTCTCCCTTCAAATTTGGCCATTGTGGGATCCCTTCCCGCCTATATTTGGGAAGAGGACCGATGCCACTATAAATAGGACCTAGCCACCACCATAGAGGGAGACCGGATCCATTCCACCTGGACCACCTCACTAGCTCATTGAGCTCAAGAACACCTCACCTCCTGAGGTTGTTCTTCGACTATACTAGCTCATCCTCAGCCCCTCAAGGCAATCCACCGCAAAGCTGGAGTAGGGTATTACACCGCAAGGTGGCCCGGACCAGGATAAACTGATGTGTTCCTTGTCCCATGGGTTCGTCTAGCTAGGTTGTGGGATCGTTGAGCAGGCAGACTGGGAAGAGGGAGTTCTTCGCACGCACCCCAGAGTAAAAACCTCTCAAGGGTCTGTGGAACCCCGAATATGACATTTGGCACGCCAGATAGGGGTGCGTCGAAGCCTCTCTCTCGTGAATCGACTCGTCGCTGCTCCACTATCTCCATGGCTGATGCTCGTCGAACCCATGCTGAGCGTTGATGATGCGGAGCATCCTACGGACATCACCATGTCAAGAGTCCATTTGGCAAGTGACACGTGCGACATCTACTTCACATACACAAAGGTGATTCATCTCCTTTACACGTGTTCACTTGACCCTCTCGAGGATGGTACACTACTTGACACTCCTCCCATGTGCATGCATAGGTATTGTCGGAGCTTCACGGATGTCGAGGAGGAGTGCAAGCGCGAAGGAACGACTACACCGCCCGCGAGGGAGGCATGGAAGAGAAGACGGAAGAAAGGAGAAGAAGAAGACAGAGCGGCTGCAGGAGTCAGGCCGGACATCCGGACCGTCGTCCGGATCATCCGAGCTCAGCCGGATCATCCGGGTCCCCCTCTGGATCATCAGGGTAATCCCATAGCCCGATGGCCGAAGCGTGCAGAAGCTCCCCGGCGGAGCCGGATCATCCGGACTGTTGGAAATATGCCCTAGAGGCAATAATAAATTGATTATTATTATATTTCCTTGTTCATGATAATCGTTTATTATCCATGCTATAATTGTATTGATAGGAAACTCAGATACATGTGTGGATACATAGACAACACCATGTCCCTAGTAAGCCTCTAGTTGACTGGCTCGTTGATCAATAGATGGTTACGGTTTCCTGACCATGGACATTGGATGTCATTGATAACGGGATCACATCATTAGGAGAATGATGTGATGGACAAGACCCAATCCTAAGCATAGCACAAGATCGTGTAGTTCGTATGCTAAAGCTTTTCTAATGTCAAGTATCATTTCCTTAGACCAAGAGATTGTGCAACTCCCGGATACCGTAGGAGTGCTTTGGGTGTGCCAAGCGTCACAACGTAACTGGGTGGCTATAAAGGTACATTACAGGTATCTCCGAAAGTGTCTGTTGGGTTGGCACAAATCGAGACTGGGATTTGTCACTCCGTGTAAACGGAGAGGTATCTCTGGGCCCACTCGGTAGGACATCATCATAATGTGCACAATGTGATCAAGGAGTTGATCACGGGATGATGTGTTACGGAACGAGTAAAAGAGACTTGCCGGTAACGAGATTGAACAAGGTATTGGGATACCGACGATCGAATCTCGGGCAAGTATCGTACCGCTAGACAAAGGGAATTATATACGGGATTGATTAAGTCCTTGACATCGTGGTTCATCCGATGAGATCATCGTGGAACATGTGGGAGCCAACATGGGTATCCAGATCCCGCTGTTGGTTATTGACCGGAGAACGTCTCGGTCATGTCTGCATGTCTCCCGAACCCGTAGGGTCTACACACTTAAGGTTCGGTGATGCTAGGGTTATAGAGATATTAGTATGCGGTAACCCGAATGTTGTTCGGAGTCCCGGATGAGATCCCGGACTTCACGAGGAGTTCCGGAATGGTCCGGAGGTAAAGAATTATATATAGGAAGTGCTATTTCGGCCATCGGGACAAGTTTCGGGGTCATCGGTATTGTACCGGGACCACCGGAAGGGTCCCGGGGGTCCACCGGGTGGGGCCACCTGCCCCGGGGGGCCACATGGGCTGTAGGGGGTGCACCTTGGCCTATATGGGCCAAGGGAACCAGCCCCAAGAGGCCCATGCGCCAAGAGAAGAGAAAAAGGGGAGAGTCCTAAAAGGGGAAGGCACCTCCGAGGTGCCTTGGGGAGGATGGACTCCTCCCCCCCTTGGCCGCACCCTTCCTTGGAGGAAGGGGCAAGGGCTGCGCCTCCCCCCTCTCCCTTGGCCCTATATATAGTGGGGAAAAGGAGGAGCAACCAATAAAAAAGGCCTGGCGCCTCCCTCTCCCTCCCGTGACACATCTCCCTCCTCCTGCAGCGCTTAGCGAAGCCCTGTTGGAATCCCGCTACTTCCACCACCACGCCATCGTGTTCTTGGATCTCCATCAACCTCTCCTCCCCCTTGCTGGATCAAGAAGGAGGAGACATCGCTGCTCCGTACGTGTGTTGAACGCGGAGGTGCCGTCCGTTCGGCGCTAGGATCATCGGTGATTTGGATCACGACGAGTACGACTCCATCAACCCTGTTCTCTTGAACGCTTCCGCGCGCGATCTACAAGGGTATGTAGATCCAATCCTCCCTCGTTGCTAGATGACTCCATAGATTGATCTTGGTGACACGTAGGAAAATTTTGAATTTATGCTACGTTACCCAACAGTGGCATCATGAGCTAGGTCTATGCGTAGTTTCTATGCACGAGTAGAACACAAAGTAGTTGTGGGCGTTGATTTTGTTCAATATGCTTGCCGTTACTAGTCTTATCTTGATTCGGCGGCATCGTGGGATGAAGCGGCCCGGACCGACCTTACACGTACTCTTACGTGAGACTGGTTCCACCGACTGACATGCACTAGTTGCATAAGGTGGCTAGCGGGTGTCTGTCTCTCCCACTTTAGTCGGATCGGATTCGATGAAAAGGGTCCTTATGAAGGGTAAATAGCAATTGGCATATCACGTTGTGGTCTTTGCGTAGGTAAGAAACGTTCTTGCTAGAAACCCATAGCAGCCACGTAAAAACATGCAAACAACAATTAGAGGACGTCTAACTTGTTTTTGCAGGGTATGCTATGTGATGTGATATGGCCAAAGGATGTGATGAATGATATATGTGATGTATGAGATTGATCATGTTCTTGTAATAGGAATCACGACTTGCATGTCGATGAGTATGACAACTGGCAGGAGCCATAGGAGTTGTCTTAATTTATTTATGACCTGCGTGTCAACATAAACATCATGTAATTACTTTACTTTATTGCTAACCGTTAGCTGTAGTAGTAGAAGTAATAGATGACGTGACAACTTCATGGAGACACGATGATGGAGATCATGATGATGGAGATCATGGTGTCATGCCGGTGACAAGATGATCATGGAGCCTCAAGATGGAGATCAAAGGAGCTATATGATATTGGCCATATCATGTCACTATTATTTGATTGCATGTGATGTTTATCATGTTTATACATCTTGTTTGCTTAGAACAACGGTAGTAAATAAGATGATCCCTCATTAAAATTTCAAGAAAGTGCTCCCCCTAACTGTGCACCGTTGCGACAGTTCGTAGTTTCGAAGCACCACGTGATGATCGGGTGTATAGATTCTTACGTTCACATACAACGGGTGTAAGACAGATTTACACATGCAAACACTTAGGTTGACTTGACGAGCCTAGCATGTACAGACATGGCCTCGGAACACAGAAGACCGAAAGGTCGAGCATGAGTCGTATGGTAGATACGATCAACATGAAGATGTTCACCGATGATGACTAGTCCGTCTCACGTGATGATCGGACACGGCCTAGTTGACTCGGATCATGTAATCACTTAGATGACTAGAGGGATGTCTATCTGAGTGGGAGTTCATAAGATGAACTTAATTATCCAGAACATAGTCAAAAGATCTTTGCAAATTATGTTGTAGCTCGCGCTTTAGTTCTACTGTTTAGTTATGTTCCTAGAGAAAATTTAGTTGAAAGTTGGTAGTAGCAATTATGCGGACTAGGTTCGTAAACTGAGGATTGCCCTCATTGCTTCATAGAAGGCTTATGTCCTTAATGCACCGCTCAGTGTGCTGAACCTCGAACGTCGTCTGTGGATGTTGCGAACATCTGACATACACATTTTGATAACTACGTGATAGTTCAGTTAAACGGTTTAGAGTTGAGGCACCGAAGACGTTTTTGAACGTCGCAAAACATATGAGATGTTTTGAGGGCTGAAATTGGGATTTCAGGCTCGTGCCCACGTCAAGAGGTATAAGACCTCCGACGATTTTCTTAGCCTACAAACTAAGGAGAAAAGCTCAATTGTTGAGCTTGTGCCCAGATTGTCTGAGTACAACAATCGCTTGAATCGAGTGGGAGTTAATCTCCCAGATAAGATAGTGATGTTTCTCCGAAGTCATTACCACCAAGCTGCTAGAGCTTCGTGATGAACTATAATATATCAGGGACATATATGATGATCCTTGAGATATTCGCGATGTTTGACACCACAAAAGTAGAAATCAAGAAGGAGCATCAATCGTTGATGGTTGGTGAAACCACTAGTTTCAAGAAGGGCAAGGGAACAAAGGGATACTTCATGAAACGGCAATTCAGCTGCTGCTCTAGTGAAGAAACCCAAGGTTGAACCCAAACCCGAAACTGAGTGCTTCCGTAATAAGGGGAACAGCCAATGGAGCAGAATTACCCTAGATACTTGGTAGATGAGAAGGCTGGCAAGGTCGATAGAAGTATATTGGATATACATTATGTTAATGTGTGCTTTACTAGTACTCCTAGTAGCACCAGGGTATTAGATACCGGTTCGGTTACTAAGTGTTAGTAACTCGAAACAAAAGCTACGGAATAAACGGAGACTAGCTAAAGGTGAGATGACGATATGTGTTGGAAGTATTTCCAAGGTTGATCAAATATCGTACGCTCCCTCTACCATCGAGATTGGTGTTTGCGTTGAGCATAGACACGATTGGATTATGTCTATCGCAATACGGTTATTCATTTAAGGAGAATAATGGTTACTCTGTTTATTTGAATAATACCTTCAATGGTCTTACACCTAAAATGAATGGTTTATTGAATCTCGATCGTAGTGATACACATGTTCATGCCAAAAGATAGTAATGATAGTACCACCTACTTGTGGCACTGCCACATAAGTCATATCGGCATAAAACGCATGAAGAAGCTCCATTTTGATGGATCTTTGGGCTCACTCATTTTTGAAAGGATTGAGACATGCAAACCATGTTTGTTGGTAGATATGCATGAAGAAACTCTATACAGATGGATCGTTTGGACTCACTTGATTCTGAATCACTTGAGACATGCAAATCATACCACATGGGCAAGATGATTGAAAGCCTCGTTTTCAATAAAATGGAACTAGAAAGCAACTTGTTGGAAGTAATACATTTTGATGTGTGCAGTCCAATGAGTGCTGGGGCATGTAGTGGATATCGTTATGTTCTTACTTCACAGATGATTTGAGTAGATGTTGAGTATATTTACTTGATGAATCACGAGTCTGAATTATTGAAAGGTTCAAGTAATTTCAGGGTGAAGTTGAAAGATCGTCGTGACAAGAGGATAAAATATCTATGATATGATCATAGAGATGAATATCTGAATTACGAGTTTGGCACAGAATTAAGACATTGTGGAAATTGTTTCACAACTAATACAGCCTGGAACACCATAGTGTGATGGTGTGTCCGAACATCATAACCGCACCCTATTGGATATGATGCATACCATGATGTCTCTTATCGAATTACCACGATAGTTTATGTGTTAGGCATTAGAGACAACCACATTCACTTTAAATAGGGCACCACGTAATTCCGATGAGATGACACCGTATGAACTATGGTTTAGAGAAACCTAAGCTGTCATTTCTTAAAAGTTTGGGGCTGCGACGCTTATGTGAAAAAGTTTCAGGCCGATAAGCTCGAACCCAAAGCGGATAAATACATCTTCATAGGACACCCAAAACAGTTGGGTATACCTCCTGTCTCAGATTCGAAAGCAATAAGGGATTGTTTCTAGAATCGGGTCCTTTCTCGAGGAAAAGTTTCTCTCAAAAGAATTGAGTGGGAGGATGGTGGAGACTTGATGAGGTTATTGAACCGTCACTTCAACTAGTGAATAACAGGGCACAAAGAGTTGTTCCTGTGGCACCTACGCCAATTGAAGTGGAAGCTTATGATAGTGATCATGAAACTTCAGATCAAGTCACTCCCAAACCTCGTAGGACGACAAGGATGCGTACTACTTCAGAGTGGTACGTAATCCTATCTTGGAAGTCATGTTGCTAGACAACAATGAACCTACGAGCTATGGAGAAGCGGTGGTGGGCCTGGATTCCGATAAATGGCTCGAGGCCATAAAATCCGAGAGAGGATCCATGTATGAAAACAAAGTGTAGACTTTGGAAGAACGGCTCGATGGTCGTAAGGCTATTGAGTATAGATGGATTTTTAAAAGGAAGACGGACAATGATGGTAAGTATCAAAATTAAGAAAGCTCGACTTGTCGTTAAGATTTTTTCCGACAAGTTCAAGGAGTTGACTATGATGAGACTTTCTCACTCGTAGCGATCTAAGAGTCTGTTGGAATTATATTAGCGATTACTGCATTATTTATGAAATCTTGCAGAAAGGATGTCAAAACATTGTTTCCTCAACGATTTTCTTGAGGAAAGGTTGTATGTGATACAACCGGAAGGTTTTGTCAATCCTGAAAGATGCTAATGAGTATGCAAAGCTCCAGCAATCCTTCTAAGGACTGGAGTAAGCATCTCGGAGTTGGAATGTATGCTTTGATGAGATGATCAAAGATTTTGGTGTATACAAAGTTTATGAGAAACTTGTATTTCCAAAGAAGTGAGTGGGAGCACTATAGAATTTCTGATGAGTATATGTTGTTGACATATTGTGGATCAGAAATGACGTAGAATTTCTGGAAAGCATATAGGGTTATTTGGAAAGTGTTTTTCAATGGAAAGCCTGGATTAAGCCACTTGAACATTGAGCATCAAGATCTATAAGGATAGATCAAAACGCTTAATGGTACTTTCAAATGAGCACATACCTTGACATGATCTTGAAGGTGTTCAAGATGGATCAGTCAAAGAAGGAGTTCTTGCCTGAGTTGTAAGGTATGAAGTTAAGACTTAAAGCTCGACCACGGCAGAATAGAGAGAAAGGACGAAGGTCGTCCCCTATGCTTAAAACGTAGGCTCTACAGTATGCTATGCTATGTACCGCACCTGAAGTGTGCCTTGCCATGAGTCAGTCAAGGGGTACAAGAGTGATCCAAGAATGGATCACAGGACAGCGGTCAAAGTTATCCTTAGTAACTAGTGGACTAAGGAATTTTCTCGATTATGGAGGTGGTAAAAGAGTTCGTCGTAAAGGGTTACGTCGATGCAAGCTTAACACCTATCCGGATAGTTCTGAGTAGAGATACCGGATACGTATAATGGAGCAACAATTTAGAATAGCTCCAAGTAGAACAGTTATTTGGAATAGCTCCAAATAGAACGTGGTAGCTGCATCTAGGAGATGACATAGAGATTTGTAAAACACACACGGATCTGAAAGGTTCAGACCCGTTGACTATAACCTCTCTCACAAGCATAACATGATCAAACCCAGAACTCATCGAGTGTTAATCACATGGTAAATGTGAACTAGATTATTGACTCTAGTAAACTCTTTGGGTGTTAGTCACATGGGGATGTGACCTTGAGTGTTAATCACATATCGATGTGAACTAGATTATTGACTCTAGTGCAAGTGGGAGACTGTTGGAAATATGCCCTAGAGGCAATAATAAATTGATTATTATTATATTTCCTTGTTCATGATAATCGTTTATTATCCATGCTATAATTGTATTGATAGGAAACTCAGATACATGTGTGGATACATAGACAACACCATGTCCCTAGTAAGCCTCTAGTTGACTGGCTCGTTGATCAATAGATGGTTACGGTTTCCTGACCATGGACATTGGATGTCATTGATAACGGGATCACATCATTAGGAGAATGATGTGATGGACAAGACCCAATCCTAAGCATAGCACAAGATCGTGTAGTTCGTATGCTAAAGCTTTTCTAATGTCAAGTATCATTTCCTTAGACCATGAGATTGTGCAACTCCCGGATACCGTAGGAGTGCTTTGGGTGTGCCAAACGTCACAACGTAACTGGGTGGCTATAAAGGTACATTACAGGTATCTCCGAAAGTGTCTGTTGGGTTGGCACGAATCGAGACTGGGATTTGTCACTCCGTGTAAACGGAGAGGTATCTCTGGGCCCACTCGGTAGGACATCATCATAATGTGCACAATGTGATCAAGGAGTTGATCACGGGATGATGTGTTACGGAACGAGTAAAAGAGACTTGCCGGTAACGAGATTGAACAAGGTATTGGGATACCGACGATCGAATCTCGGGCAAGTATCGTACCGCTAGACAAAGGGAATTGTATACGGGATTGATTAAGTCCTTGACATCGTGGTTCATCCGATGAGATCATCGTGGAACATGTGGGAGCCAACATGGGTATCCAGATCCCGCTGTTGGTTATTGACCGGAGAACGTCTCGGTCATGTCTGCATGTCTCCCGAACCCGTAGGGTCTACACACTTAAGGTTCGGTGACGCTAGGGTTATAGAGACATTAGTATGTGGTAACCCGAATGTTGTTCGGAGTCCCGGATGAGATCCCGGACGTCACGAGGAGTTCTGGAATGGTCCGGAGGTAAAGAATTATATATAGGAAGTGCTATTTCGGCCATCGGGACAAGTTTCGGGGTCATCGGTATTGTACCGGGACCACCGGAAGGGTCCCGGGGGTCCACCGGGTGGGGCCACCTGCCCCGGGGGGGCACATGGGCTGTAGGGGGTGCACCTTGGCCTATATGGGCCAAGGGAAGCAGCCCCAAGAGGCCCATGCGCCAAGAGAAGAGAAAAAGGGGAGAGTCCTAAAAGGGGAAGGCACCTCCGAGGTGCCTTGGGGAGGATGGACTCCTCCCCCCCTTGGCCGCACCCTTCCTTGGAGGAAGGGGCAAGGGCTGCGCCTCCCCCCTCTCCCTTGGCCCTATATATAGTGGGGAAAAGGAGGAGCAACCAATAAAAAAGGCCTGGCGCCTCCCTCTCCCTCCCGTGACACATCTCCCTCCTCCCGTAGCGCTTAGCGAAGCCCTGTTGGAATCCCGCTACTTCCACCACCACGCCGTCGTGTTGTTGGATCTCCATCAACCTCTCCTCCCCCCCTTGCTGGATCAAGAAGGAGGAGACATTGCTGCTCCGTACGTGTGTTGAACGCGGAGGTGCCGTCCGTTCGGCGCTAGGATCATCGGTGATTTGGATCACGACGAGTACGACTCCATCAACCCCGTTCTCTTGAACGCTTCCGCGCGCGATCTACAAGGGTATGTAGATCCAATCCTCCCTCGTTGCTAGATGACTCCATAGATTGATCTTGGTGACACGTAGGAAAATTTTGAATTTATGCTACGTTACCCAACATGGACCCCCATCCGGATCATCCGGCCTTGCCTACGTGCATGTCTCCGGGCCGAGGCCCATGTACCCATTCGCCCCCCCTGCGCACTTACCCCTTCGTGGCCTACACTATAAAATAGACCTCCTCCTCCCCATTTTTAGGGTTAGCAAAGTAGTAGCTCATTTAGAGATAGAGCTTTGCTCATCCATTATGTATCTACTCAACGAGAGAGACGGCGGCCCCTCTTCCAAGAAGATCCACCTTGGATTCAAGACCCCTCACGGGAAGATCCCCTCGTTTATTCGAGACCTCCTCATGGTGATGAACCTTACCTTGTATCTTTCCCTTTGTTGTTCATGTACCTTGTGAATCGTGTGTGTTTGATTGTGTAGTGGATGTGTGATTGGACTTATTCTTGAGTGTTTTCTCTCTGTTCTTCCCCGTGTTCTTCGTGTTCTTCACGGGATCCGCTCCTTTCGTGAAAGATCGGCTGTATAGGGTTCTACCCTACATCATCTTGGTATCATGAGCCACATTGCTCACGGTTTCGGAGCCTCCCCTTCGTTTTCTAGCGTCATTCTGTTGTTTTTCGTCCTAATCCGAAAATACCCACAAAAATAGCCCCCAATTTTTTTTGTGATTTGTGAGTTTTGATGATGTTTTGTTGATTTTGATCTGTGGATTCGCTTTGTTGCAAGTGGATCTAGCATCTCCCCTAGTTTTCCCGCCTTCCATCCACGAAATCTCCTCAATTTTGCCCCGAAAATCATCCAATTTCCGCGCAAAAATTCGTCCCTGAGAGGAAATTCCGAGCAGTTTGACCTGCCCGGATCATCCAGAAGTACTCCCGGATCATCCGGATCAGCTAGACCCTCTCCCGGATGTCCGGACGCCCCAGACCACAGAAATCCGGTTGACGAATCCGGATCATCCGGACCTACTCCCGGATGTCTGGGTAACCCCAAAACTGACAGGGCTGAATTCTTGTTTCGGCCATAACTAATTCATCCGAACTCCGTTTTTGACGTTCTTTAGCTTGTTTTGAAGCTCTTGACATCCCCCTTACCACAAAAATACTACCATCACCATTTGAATCCATAAAATTTTAGAACTTCGGCATCTTTTCCTAGGTCTTCCACCATATCATCGACATTACCACCACCGACTTCCGCAACCTAACCAATTGTGACCCATATAGCATTAATGGTTGTTTGAGTTGTGACTTGAGTCTCCTAAGGTGTTTCGGCTACTTAGGGACGGTTGCTTCTTCATCAACCACCACCACCACTTCCGCATAACCTTGACCACCATACACTTCCGCCACCCCAACTTAACCCAATTTTGTTTGAGTTGTGAGTTGTGTCTGCTAAGGTGTTTCGGCTACTTAGGGACGGTGACCTTCAACTCCGACTCACATAACCCCTTACCCTCCATTTCCACATTGCTTGCTCGCAAAACCCATCATTGCATTCCACAATCCCTTTGAGCTTCCGCAACACCACCACCACCACATCCCACTACCACCATTTGACATTTGCCATTTGAGATTTTGAGTTCACGGTTTTTCCATTTCCTAAGGTGTTTTGGCTACTTAGGGATGAGTCTCCATCATCTTTGTATCTCCATCAAGATCACTGCCACTCATCATCGCCAAGGACGGTAACCTCCATATCATCTTGGTATCGTGGTATCCCTCCATTGTATATTCCCTTGCCATTGCATTGATCACCCCTAGCCCATTTTGCGTTACTTGCCTATCGAGACTAGCCATTTGAGTATTGTCAGCAACGTTACTTGTGCACATTAGTGATCCACCATTCCATTGCATACATACCATATCATATTGGTATCATCATATCATCCCTTGTGTCACAAGATTGTTCCCATATATACCCAATTGCTATCTTGGTTTGTGCATTTCGCATTGTGGCCATATAAAAAAAGAATAAGCTTTTAAGCAAAAGAGAAAGAGAAAAGAAGCTTGTAAGAAAGTGCCATAGCATCATACCCCATTGCATATAAGATTGTCATATCTGATCATCTTGGATCATCTTGAGAAACACTGGGAACCATACATACATAGCATACTTGGAATAGAAAGTTGATATATCTTTGCATCTTATAGGTTGTGCACAAGTGTTGTATCCGCCTATTGAGCAATCGTGCTAGCGTCTCTTTTGAGTTGTGCAACGCGAGCATTTCCCGTGGATTCCACATTTTGAGCTCATTCCTTGGTTACATGATCCCATTTATCTATCCATGTGTGCGTTTCCGTGTGCCTTTCATTGCTATTGGTCTACTTGTTTCACTTGCGAATTTGTGAATCTCTTTCAACATTATTGACTCTTGCTAACATTTTGCATTAAATTTTTGTGCCACTATCCTCACCGAGCTACTCCATAAGCTTTAGTTTGTAGGTGTGAGTGAACATGTCCGGTACCAATTCCACTATTCT
The DNA here is from genome assembly GCF_018294505.1 of Triticum aestivum. Lineage (NCBI taxonomy): Eukaryota > Viridiplantae > Streptophyta > Magnoliopsida > Poales > Poaceae > Triticum > Triticum aestivum. The sequence continues at coordinate 258,088,476 of NC_057806.1, read as the reverse complement.
TTCATCTCACATTGAGTGAAACGAGATACATCCTCAACTTCGTGAAAAGGTAACTTGGTATTGTTTATCTCATTTCCTACTCACCTTTACTCGAGTCTTGTGATGGATAGGCAAGGCATTTCACCTTCGGTCTACAACAACAACGACGAGTTTGATGCCACGAATAACTCTACCGATGCCAAGATGCAAGCTCAAATGGAGGAGATCAAAGCCCTCATCAAGTCCTACAAGCGATCTTCCTCATCTTCGAGAAGACACTCAAGTACACATGCTTCCAAGCTACCATCTCCAGCAAGGTCACATCGGCATTGACACCATCACCACCACGAACGTGAAGGTCAAGAGCTCAACACCAACAACCGCTCAACGACTTCACCATATTCCTTGGCATCTTTGCCAAGCGACTTCAAGGCATCTTCGCCTTCGGATATACGGCATCTACACCAACAAGCACCTTAAGACTACGCTCAAGAGAAGCTCCCCAAGCTCAAGTCCATGACTTCCACGAGCTACTACGGCCTCGACACCCACCATGAGATTCCTTTCTATGGGACTCTAGAACCCGAGGAGTATCTCGAGTGGGAGCGTTCGATGGACGACTACCTCAGGCTACATCAAGTTCCTCCCGAAGATCAAGTGAAGTGCGCCACAAGGAACTTCCATGACTACGCATCCACATGGTGGCTTTACACACCTTCGGAGACCTACGACATGATTTGGCCCAAGATGAAGAGAGATTTGCGGCGAGAGTTCGTGCCTCCAACCTACACGAAACAACTAAAACTCCAATTGGAGAACACCATCCAAGGATCCAAGTCCATCGACGAGTACTTCAAGGAGATGAAGAAAGCCTTGCGACAAGCCGGCGTGGATGACCCCATTTCGATGAAGTTCCACTTCATGATGGGATTGCACAACGACATCTCCAAGACGATCTTCCTCGAGAACTACAAGTCCCTCGACGACAACAACATTGGTGCTCTCAAGGCGGAACAAGAACTCATGAAGGCCAAAGCCTATCCATCCCAAGCTCACTTCGCGATGACCAAGCTCCATGAGAACGAGCATGAGGCTAGTACCACCACGATGTCCAAGCCCGACGAGCTCCAAGAGGATGCTCCCAAGTTTGACTTCACCGCCATCCCTCTTTGTGGCATTGATGTTGCCGAGTCTACTTCGACTCTTTTTCAAGACGGTGTAGCGACGATTACGACTACGGAGCCAATCAAGGAACATGCTTTGGAGGCGAATGACATGGTGACAAGCAAGGATGATGCTTCCATCTTTGGAGGCGAGAGTGATGATGTGCCATCTTCGGCCTTCATCCACAGCGACGACGACGAGAAGGTTGAGCATGGGATTTTCCCTTCGACCATGGCGACGTATGATGACTTGAGTGACTTTTGCCACCATATTGAGAGTGAGAGTGACTTCACCACTAGTCCCATATATGATGTGTTTCCACAATTCCCATGTGAGGAGAACCACAACCTCCACCACTTGAGTGAGATGAGTGACTACACCATACGTGAGATTGAGTGCACCTATTTCGAGGGAGTGAGTGAACCACCACATAGAGAGAGTAAGGTAATTGATACGACATGTGAGGCCACTTCGATTTCTAACTACTTAACCTCTACCTCTATTGTGTCTTCTCATTTGGTGCTAGGTCCCATAGATGACGACGCGCCGATTCGCGATGACTGCGTCCTTCCTTTGGACAAGATGATGGACATGGTGGAATATGATGCACCCCCACATGGTTCCATCAAGATGATGATATTGACCACCATTTGGTCTTTCCCACCTCACCTACACTACTTGAGTGGAATGAAAATGGTAACATAGGTGACGGTGATGCTCTAGTCCCACTAGTGGACATTCTCGACATTGATTTCTTGCATGATGTTGATCAACCTATTACCATGCTTCATACTAGTGCGACTTCCTCATGCGATGATTTACCCATTTATGATGAGTAGGGGAGGACTAGTATAGAATCTAGGCTTACCGTGAAAGAATAGAAAAAGATCCTGGGCCGTTGGATCAAGGATGTACGCTACAACTTCGTGAGGATGGATCTGTACTCATAATGACACAACTCTGTGCAAATATGTCCCTTTGCTCCAAGTAATTTGCTTCAGGCCCCTCTCTCCCTCAAACCGACTCTCTGTCGCTCGCTTCCCCGTTCCCCAATCTCTCGTCGCCGGCGGTGGCTGCCCAGGCAGATCCGGTGCTTCCCTGGTGCACGACGGCTAATACTCCCACGTCACCTGCTCCCTGCTTCGTCCCCTCCTACTCCGGCATCCAGGTCACTTGGCTCCATCACCATGGCACCCAACATCGCGTTGCGCATCGTCGTCAGCGACCAGGCCGCCGCCGCCACGGTCCCCTCCTCCCTGGTAACCGCGGTCGGCCCGCCCGCTCAGCTGCATATTCCTAGATCCGGAGGCAAGCTGGTAGTGGTCTAGTGCGCGGTGATGCTACCAGTCTCCTCCTCCCCGGTGTTGCTAGATCTAGCAATAGCTCACCGGAGGTAAAGCCGGTGGTGCTCGATCTCCTCTCTCCCTTCACCTCGCATGATCAGCAGCATGGTCAGATCTGTTTCTCCCACTACCCTTCTCCCTCTACCTCCTATAGATTTGTCTCTAATGGTAGCTCCCTCTCCTGTGACGACTTGGATGGCTTTCACTGCTTTTCTTTGATGATTAAACAAAGCATGGTGCTTAGTGATATGCCTTAGTGTGGTATGCTATCCAAAAACACATGGGCCTGAAGATTGTCAACATTGGTCGATGTATCTCATAAGTATTTTGTACTGTGCTGTGTTCAAGAAGAAGCATATCCATCTAATGAAAAATTTACACATATGTAGTGTATACGTACTGTTTGATTTTTTTATCAGATTTTGGTTATACTTTTAAATATGCATTTCGTATTTTCTGGAAAAGTGGTTCAGTGGAGGTTGTGCTCCAAAGCGCCACACCCGTGGTTTTAAATATATTTGATGAAATGGTCAAGCCTACTGCTTTTATTTTCAAAGGAGTGCAGAGAGAGTTGGAGCAAAAACAGATGGACATAGTAGATTTTTGTGAGAGGATGAGAAATTTGAATATAACTAGCAGTATGTTCGTGTGTTGTTTTAGATTTTTAAATATCGAATTCACCTGACCAAAATAGTTAGAGAATAGTGTATATATTTAACCGAGAGGTTGAAGTATATCATTCTTGTTTTCAGTTTGCATTCATTATGACCCTCTGCCTGTAAAACAAGACTGTATCTTCTAATTTGCAACCTTTACTTTGCAAGCTTGCAATTGGAGATGACTTCTCAGTTTGCTATGTTTCAGGAGAGATTCTTTGTAACTGAATTTTGTGTACAACACATTTCTGCGCTAGCTTACGATGCATATTCTTTTGTTAATATGATCGGTGCATTCTGTTCAAGCTTTATATAGTCAAAACAAAATTGAATGTCTTCTTCTAGAAAAAAAAAGGTAGTCGCACTTGTTTGTCGAAAAATCTTTTTGTCAATGAAAACGTGACCTAAGTGTCAATGGTTGCTTACATGATGACCTAACTTAGTGATTTCATGATTTCCAATGTGCAAAAGTTAGCTTCTATTTTGCTTTCTACTCTTTCTGGGTGCACATTATATTTGGCGCATTGGAATGGGCAGCCAAGTGTTGTTTGCTTTCATTTTGTTCATTAGTAGTAGTAAAATATTTGTTCTATAGACCACAAGAAAAGAACTATTGTTCCTCACATCACTATGATATATTATTTGAGCACTACATGAACACATGCTGATTGGAGCCCGGTTATGACCGAGCCTGAAGCCAAAATCAAATAAAATCAGTGACAGTGCTAGAGTCACTACAACCACACCGATGAACTGGTGAAATATAAATTTTGATAAGAATTTTGCTACTAGAGCAATTGAATTGTCAAAGTCTGGTGCACCTTAATTGGTTTCAGCGTGAAGTGGTTCACGACTACTCTTCCTCGGCCATCTTTTTCATTCTTAGTTCCTGCGTCGTTGTGGTTTTCTTGTTATTCCATACTAATATAATGCATGCCATCATTTTCTTATATGACTATTGAATTATAATGATAATATGAATCTGCAGCACAGTAATCATATAAAACCTTTTTGTTCATTGCCATTTTTTTGTCCTTTCCTATCTCTGCTTTTAAGTACTCCTTAAAACTTACAATCTGTTCATCTGAGGTATATGAATGGTTGTTTAAGCTTTCACCTACGTTAAAATTTATGAAGGCACCTGATCAAGAAAACATGAAAGCCCTGTGTGTTTCAAATATTATTGCAAGAAATATTTTCCCAGTGGAGTATCCTAACATAAATTATTGAGCTCTTTTCGGTAAAAGAAGTGTAGGGAAAGATGTTCTGTTCACTGTCGAAATGTCTATGCAATATACATATTTTGTTCTGCTTCACATGTGAACAATTGCCATTGTTGTGTGTCTAATATTAGACTATCTATGTGGTTAACTGGTTATAGCTAGTATTGTTCTTCTCGAAGTCATGACTGCTTTTGAGTGATAAAACTGTCCAGTGGCTTCAAGGGATACTATTTGATCATACCGTATGCTATTTTCTTATTTGAACATACGACGGTCTATTTGAAAATCCCAAGCCTTATAGGATTGATGTCTAATATGCTTCTGCATTTGCATGCTAGCTTAAGTTTATCAAAACTTTATAGGTAAATATTTGTATTGCCTAAGTCCGCCGGTGGTTGCCAATCTAGAGTGTTCTTTTGTACAAGATAAATAATGTTTTATAATATGTTTCATTATTAGTAAATTGGAATGATCCACAAAATAGCAGGCGGTTCTGCCTGTTCCAGCATACAAGCATACTTTTGGTGTTGTTTTGGGATGAATTGGATTCATCTCTATTTTTCTTTCCATGTGGTATGTGCAGTACACAGTCTGATGGCATTGTTGATGCACATTCATTCAATAAGATCATGAGTAATTATATTAAGTATGAATGGTTGACACTTGTACGGTCCTGTGCTAACTGAATCTTATTTGTTATTAGGTCTGATCTCTCCCAGCACAAGAAGATCGATGAGCAATAAGCACTAGTAATGGAGGCAGAGGCTATAGCTTTTCTGTTGTGTACCATCAAGTAGCAAAACTTGATGCAATTTCTAGTGGCAATGCTTGTTGGACGACGACTATTTTGGTCATTCATAATTAGTCTTGCATGAGATGTACCAAAAATGATCCTCTCATGCTATGTTACACTTGATAAGCTATGTATGTGTGTCTCCTCTGTTGTGTTCGGTCTGGGATCGTGCAATTTGAAATGTATGTTTAGTTATGATTTCAAGTGGATGGATTAATGTTCTCATGTACCCTGATATTTGTGATGATGTTCAAATACTTTTAGTGACTAACATGTTCAAATGTACGGATTTCTTGCATGGTTCATGATGTAGCAGAAGCTACTAATGAAATAAATATACATGAAATCTCGTACAGTGCATATATATGTGCAGTTTGGTGTAAACCTAAGAGGAGAGGGAGACCTGTACAGGTATGAAAAATCATCCTATTTATGAAGGACAACTTGATTGATATATGAGAGATTCGAGGGGGTTATTGTAGAAGTTATGTTCTATATGTAACTAGTACTGGGGTTTTTCAAGAAATGTACACTAAGAACCCTCCACCTAAATCTGTACCAGCCATCTTCCATCCAATGGCCCAGGTTCATTTTTTCTATTCTTTCACCATAGATCTAGATTCTATGCTAGTCCCTCCCTGATGAGTATGATGATTGCCATGTGGAGTCTATTAGTTGTGATGCCATGTTGCATAGGATTTCTTGTGACAATTCTTTAGGTCACATCATGTTTGCCAATCTGCTTGACTTGTCATATGCTATGCGTGAGATCAATCATATGTCATATTTGCAATCTCTTCATAGTGACTATGCATATGCTATTAAAATAAACCCAATTTGAACATATGGCATAGATGACAAGCCCATGGTTATTGACATTTGTTTTTCTTGTGATGATATTGATATGCTCCCTTTGCATCCTTTATGTCATATGCCAAGCCATGACCACCTAGCTTCGGATATGCATTGTTTTGGATGTTGTCCATTTTCTTCATATGATGTTTTCGATATTGCTCATGAGGAGACCCCCATAATTTCCTCACACATTTTAGGAGATTTTGATTCATCCCATTCATTGCATGATCCCAATACTTGTGTGCACAATATACTCCCCATGAATCATAATGCTATTGATGTGCCATATAATTGCATTCTCAATTTGTGTCCCCATCGTGTTATACACAATAACTATTCTTTCATGATGGATGACATGTTCTTATACCATGCATTAAATTTCTTTGAGCGATTCTTATCTTGTACTAATTGTCACGTGCACATACACATCATGATGGATGATGTGTACATTTACCACACACACAATTTCTTTGGCTTGTGTCTCTTTTGTGTAGGTACCCACGAATACTTGCCAACCTCACAATCCCATGAGTTGACAAAACGAGCTCTAGAGAGCAATGATGACTTGGGATCCCATGGATTGTCTTTCCCACCACTCTTTTCGCGCAAAGACTTCACGCATTTATTCTACATGTCCCTCACATGGTTATGGGTTATAATCCATTACATATTATATGCCCATCTTGCCATGTTCACTTTGCATGATATGCTCATTCCTATGCCTTTGCAATGCATTTGTGACCCATGCTTTGCATTACACATGATGATTGATTCTCATACTTGTATGTGTATTTGCAAGCTTGGTGGAGATATTGCTTGTTATTGCCATGTTTGCTTTGTGCCCCATGCCTATGAAGATACTATGATCTTGCTTTGTATTCGTGCTTGCGATATGTCATGTGCATTGCCTGTGCCTATTATTTGCTCACATGACATGATTGCCATGATTTCCTCTAGTATGTTGCATCTTCGCACTACTAGCTTGCACGACTTGATTACTATGATTGCTTTCCTTGTTGCATCACTAATGATTCATACTTGCTCATTTCATGCGGTTGATGACAACCATCTACATGTTTTGCACATGATTGTTATTGCTTCTTGTCATATATCTCCATATGTTGCCTCTCTCATGCTAGATGATTTTCCATGTATTGACTGCAACTATGCCTTTAGTCTTGATAATGAGTTTGCCCCCATAGCATTATCACATATATGTGGAGATTTTGACATATTTCTTGCGAAGCATGCTTGTCTTACCTCTTTGCACCATATACTTAGTGACCTGAATATTGCCATTGTTGCATCATATTATTCATGCACTTGTATTTCTAATGGTTATGTGCAAGAGAAGAGAATAATCATGATGGATGATGTGTTTATCTACCATGCGCATACGTTCTTTGTTTTGTTGTGTGCATGTGTAGGATACTTGGACTTTGTGCCGACTTTCGCATCACGTGAGTTGACTATTCGAGCTCTTGAGAGCGAACCACCTTCTACCATGACGATTCTACATTGCACTTGCTTGTACTTCGACATTGTGAAGGATGCACAAGGACACGCCTTCAAGGTGACATCTTTCATGAGCATGGATATTATGGATCATCAACTTGTGTTGCTTGCACCATGAGGCTTATAGTTCATTTTGGACCACTTGATTGCACACATGTTAGATATCTTGCTTCGACTTGTCATTTTCACCGTTCCATGCATCATGATATATATGCCTTGTGTGTTGCATCCAATTCTTGGATTACTTGCTCCTATCATATGTTTGGTTGCAACAATGTCACTTCTTCACATATGACATGTCCCATTGCTTGTCACATGATTGACTTGATTGCCTCACACATGATGAACAATTGCTCTTTCTATTTTGTTGAGTGCCATACTATCTTCACTACACCCTATGCACATTATGCTTGGATTGTCTTGCACTTGTCCCATTTGTTTAGACACTTCATTTTATTTGGTGTTGTGAATGTTTGCTATGCCTACCATAGACCATTTGTCGAGTGCTTTATGCATGATTGCTATGACCATGAGGTACATGCTTATTCTCTTCTCACACACATTTGCATCACTACCTCACATTTACATGCTTGTTTCCATGATGACCTTCATTATGCTCAATTTTTGTGCTTACATGTCATGTCACAATCCTTTGTCACACCATATGCTATGCTTGATGATGACACTTGTTGGGTGACTTACCTCTTGAATGCTTGGTTTTGCACTAACGCTAACCACATTTGTTTTTCCAAGTGTTTGTTGTTCTTGCTCCTTTTGAAGGAATCACTAGACAGTGCGACATTGGAGAGTGCCCATTTCGAGCTTCAAAATGACAAGTACTTGGTGAGCGTCCACTCCTACACGACGACGCCATCCCTTTCCCATGGTGATTTGGATTTCGATCCGAGGTCGGATCTTTCCCAAGGGGGAGGGGATGATGCGGAGCATCCTACGGACATCACCATGTCAAGAGTCCATTTGGCAAGTGACACGTGCGACATCCACTTCACATACACAAAGGTGAATCATCTCCTTTACATGTGTTCACTTGACCCTCTCGAGGATGGTATACTACTTGACACTCCTCCCGTGTGCATGCATAGGTATTTTCGGAGCTTCACGGATGTCGAGGAGGAGTGCCAGCGCCAAGGAATGACTACACTGTTCGCGAGGGAGGCATAGAAGAGAAGACGGAAGTAAGGAGAAGAAGATGGAGCAGCTGTAGGAGTCAGGCCGGACATCCGGACCGCCGTCCGGATCATCCGGGTCCCCCTCCAGATCATCCGGGTAATCCCATAGCCTTGATGGCCGAAGCGTGAAGAAGCTCCCCGGCGGAGCCGGATCATCCGGACGAGGTCCCGGATCATCCGGACGATGCACGGATCATCCGGACCACCATCCGGATCATCCGGCCTTGCCTGCGTGCATGTCTCCGGGCCGAGGCCCATGTATCCTTTCGCCCCCCTCACTTACCCCTTCGTGGCCTAGACTATAAATAGACCTCCTCCTCCCCATTTTTAGGGTTAGCAAAGTAGTAGCTCATTTAGAGATAGAGCTTTGCTCATCCATTACGGATCTACTCCATGAGAGAGACCGCGCCCCCTCTTCGAAGAAGATCCACCTTGGATTCAAGACCCCTCACGGGAAGATCTTCTCGTGGATTCAAGACCTCCTCATGGAGATGAACCTTACCTTGTATCTTTCCCTTTGTTGTTCATGTACCTTGTGGATCTTGTGTGTTTGATTGTCTAGTGGATGTGTGATTGGACTTGTTCTTGAGTGTTTCCCCTTGTGTTTTCTCTTCGTTCTTCCCCGTATTCTTCGTGTTCTTCACGGGATCCGCTCCTTTTGTGAAAGATCGGCCGTATAGGGTTCTACCCTACATCAGTCGACCTGCTCTCGCCGCTCGCGTCGCCCAGACGGTGCCCTCGGCGGGCCTCCCTACCGATCTCCATCACTTGCCGCCACTGGCTGGGCGGGGCATGAGCAGCAAGCTTCGTCACTGCACCCCTCCATGCGGCGGGACGGACGCTCCGCCACCCCGTCGTTGACTCCGTCCGACTCATCGTCCCACGCTCATCATGGCCCGGCGAATGCGCAGGCTACGTTGCTCATGGAGCGCGAGCTCCTGCGCTACCGCCCAGTCGACGACCTCTACAAAGACTGGCTGGACTGCATCACTAAGCTTGTCAGCGCGGCTGGGGGCTCTCCTGCACCGTCCCTCTCACTGCCACGCCTGCCGCCTCCTACGAGCGACGTAGCCCATGGAGCGCCTCCGCCACCTCCCCGTCAGGACATCGCCCTCGGTCCAGGGTGCGCGTCCCCATGGCATGACCCGCTGTGCAGGGCGCCCGCACACGAAGAAGAAAGCTGCCAGGAGGTCCAACAGACGCAAGAAGGTGCTCGAGCGCTCCCTCCACCACCACGTCAAGACCGTGCGCCACCTGTAGTGGTGGCGCATGAGAACCAAGATCAGGCTCCACCTCCATGACGGGCTCCGGTGACCATAGCGGGCTGTCGCGCCTTCACCCCTGAGGTATGCAGCATCGTCTGGCCGGGCAAGTTCAAGCCCGACCTGCGTCCATGCTACGACGGCACCCCCAACCCTGCGGAGTTCCTGCAGCTCTACGAGCTGAGAATCAAGGTGGCTAGCAGCGACGAAAAGGTCATGGCGAACTGGTTTCCCATGGCCCTCAAGGATGGCGTGCGCTCGTGGCTCCTGAATCTACCCGCGGGATCGATCTCCTCCTGGGGCGAGATGCGCGAGCGTTTCGTTGCCAACTTCTAGGGCACTCGCGACCGCCCGCCTACCGCGGGTGACCTGTGGCACATCAAGCAGCAGCCAGGGGAGACCCTGCAGAAGTACATCCAGCGCTTCAACAACATCCACCTCAAGATCCTCAAGGTTTCGGACGAAGCCATCATCTCGGCGTTCTCCGATGGCGTCCGCGATGTCAAGATGAAGGAGGAGCTCGCCATCCATGAGGACCTGTGCATGGCTCTGGAGATGTTCAACATGGCAACCAAGTGCGCGACAGCTGAGGAAGGGCGCCTCTCCCTCCTCGAACTCCCAGCGGTTGACCCAGAAGACAAGAAGGCCAAGGCCCAAGACGTGAAGCGCAAGGGGGCTGCCGTGCTCGCGGCTGAATCAGAGATGAAGCGCGGCTGCGACTACCCAGAGTTATCCAAGAGCAGCCTTCCATTCTGCGTCTTCCACAACATACACAACCACAACACCAATGACTGTCAGGAGCTCAGGTCCATTTGCGATGGGCGCCTCGGTCGACGCCCCGAGCGCAATGATCGAGGCTACAGCCGTGGAGGCGGCAGAAGTGGATGACGTTGGGATGACCGCGGTCTCTGCCAGGAGTGGCGCGACCAGCCTCATGAGGATCGTTGGCAAGGCCAGCCTCACGAGGGTGCCTGGAGAGACCAGCCTCGTGAGGACCATCCTGAGGGCAATGCCGGCCTCCCTCCGTTGCCACCACCACCAAGAAGGAACAATGACCACCACCAGGACGAGGAGGGTGGGGGCTTCCCGGAGCCTCGCGCCATCACCTGCATCTTGGGCGGTGCTCAGGCCCCAGCCTCCCAGCGCATCTTCAAGCAATTCGCTCGTGAGGTGAACACGGCCCTCCCCACGCTCGAGGCCACACGCCCGCTCAAGTGGTCCAAGTGCACCATCACCTTCAGCTCGTCCGACCAGCTCAAGTGCGCAGCGACTGCCGGTGCCCTCCCAATGCACTGCTCGCTCGTTATCAACAATGTCCTTGTCACCATCATCGATGGCAGTGCGGGGCTCAATGTTCTTTCCATCGAGACATTCGACCGCCTCCAAGTGCCCTATGATCAGCTGCAGCCCACCAAGCCCTTCTCAGGAGTGACCGACGGCTCCACCACCCCGATAGGGCAGATCCACCTTCCCGTCACCTTCGGCCAACGCTACAACTACCGCACTGAGCTCATCAACTTCGACGTCGCCCACATCCCCCTTCTGTACAATGCCATCCTTGGATATCCAGCCCTGGCCAAGTTTATGGCAGTGACTCACCACGGTTACAATGTCCTCAAGATGTCGGGGAACCATGGAGTCGTCACGGTAGCTTGCGAAAAGAAGGGTGCGGTGTGCTCTCTCAAGCACGCCTACCAGGTTGTAGCAGTTGAAGACCCAGACAACGAATGCACCATCTACCCTCCTGAGGCTGTCCCCAAGAAGAAGTTGTAGTTGCTCCGCCAAGAGCCTCAGGAGAGCGGAGTCTCCAGTGGCACCACCTCAGGACCTGCGCCCACGAACGAGGCGCCTCCCTCTTGCGCATAGGAAGGCGCGCTCGGTGCCCTCCTCAGGATGGGCTTGGGGGCTCTCTTCTAAAGGGACTCTGACTTAGCCAATGTCATGAAGGAGGCGCTCGGGCACCACATGGAGACATGCTTCATTGCATGCTTCCCTCGCGAGGGCACTAGGCACGGGGTGCCAGGTGCTTAGGAATTCATCACCAAGGCGACCGAAGAGCTTCAAGAAGCATGAGCCATGCGTGGCGACCACCGCCCACTGCTTGTCGTGGCTCCTTGTCCTGGCGAGGATAGCGAGCTGCGCGTCTGCGTCAACATCCCAGGGCTCAACAGAGCCGCATCCCAGGAGCGCTTCTGGCCTTCGCCCGTTGGTTGGTGTGAGGGTCCATCTCACTGCTATGTTCGCATGCCCTTCGGCCTGTCGAGCGCGGTTGTTACCTTCCAGCGCCGCCTGCGAGGCATCATGGCGGCTCAGGAGGCTAGGCACCACGCGGTCCTGGTGGAGATGGTGATGGTTCTCAACCAGCCTCCCGAGCCTCCAGAGCCTCCCGAGATTCAGGAACCAGGCGGCTCGTGAGGAGCAACCTCTTCAGCATGCATCTTCAACTACTTCAACATCTCTTCAACAACGGTGCCAGGTGCATTTTCCGGTTTATTCTGTTGGGGGCGCCCCTCGGGTCGCATTATCCCCAGACCGCATGGGCCTGTCCCTGCGGCATGTATCTTTGTTGCATCTTCCAGTCACACTGTTGGGGGCGCCCCCTTAGGCTCATTATCCCCAGGTTGTGTGGGTCTGTCCCTACGGCATGTGTCGTTCTTGCATCTATCCGAACTAGCTTTACCTCCTCCCATAAGCTGACTTATGATTATCACCTGCTTACCTGATTGTTTATTGCCCTTCGCGGCCTCCTGAGTTGCTGACAGGCCTGATGCTCATCCCGCAATAGGGGCCACACGTGCTGGCATGGCGCTTGTGCTCGGGTCTGTCCCTGCAATGCTGACAAATCCAAGAGATCGAGCTCTGGCTCGCGGCCTGCCCCGCGCACGTCACCTCACCAGGTCCTCGGTGCCCTCATCTTCTTGCGGAAGGATCGACAGCAGGATAGCAAACGCGATTATGAGTTATATTCTCCCCTCGGACTAACTCGCAGGAATCTCCAGAGCTTAGCTATGGGTGGCCCCCGCCGGCTGCCCCCTTTCCGCGTGATTCACTTGCGCGTTAAAGGGGGGGCTCTTGAGCATCGCGCCTCAAGAGCTCCTACTGACTCTCCAACCCTCACCCCCTAGCCTTGACCACGGCATCGCGACCTGGCATACCAGCGGCGACTGAGCCTCGCTCAAGGGTCGGGACTAGGACCTGTCGGCGTAGAGTACTAAAGCTACCGCGGGAACGAAAAGGCGGAACAATGCCAGAGCGAGACACGCAGCCGAATCTCATGCTAAGAATAGTAAACATTGGAGCAAAAGCATTATAGGTTCTTTACATACCCCCACGAGGTTCATTTCGATTCCTCGTAGGGAACAAAAGGAGAACATCCTCAAGAAGCCTTGACTACGGGCACCGCCGTCGACACCAACATCAATAGTGGGCCACATGAGGCCGACACCAACCCCATCCAGATCACTGTCGGCGTCGGGCGGAGGTCGCTGCCGCGTTCCGGGCACGGCGAGAGCTAGAGGGCACGTAGCTGTCATCGATCGACTCCGGAGACTCTCTAGGCTCGGGAGAGTCGCTGGACTCACAGGAGTCGTCGCTGCTGCCAGAGGAGCTGTAGGCAGTACCAGCGGCAGGCCCTGCAATCTCTGCCTCGCCATGATGACGGCTTCCTCCAGGGCAGCACTCCAGGCGACGGCCTTCCTCGTCGAAGACCTTGAAGAATAGCGTGGAGGCACCATCATACTCGAAAAAGATGGCGAGGGCCCCCTCCGCGCAGCAGGCGCGGGCGACCTCGCCCCATCCTTGGGTCATGAAGATCTTGCCCGGGTAGATGACCTCGACACCCGACCTCGTGGCCAGACTGTAGCACCTAGCGTGCTGCAGCCACAGCTCGAGCGGCCCCCTCGGCGGCATCTCCTCAGTGAAGAATTGCGGGAACCAGATCCACGTGCACGGTGGCATAGCTTCCCACATCAAGAACTCACGCGAGGAGCCTTCGGCGTGGGTTCGCAGGCTGGCCGACCGTGCGGACCCAGCTTGGTCACTGCGGCCGTGGCTCACGCGGCGGGGGGCACTGCCGCTCTCTCTAGAGCCTAGCACCCGAGCGTATAGAGCGAGCGGGAAGCCAGGTGGTGGCCGCTCGTACCAGGGCCGCGTCACTTCCTGCCTCTTCCCGGCGTCGTGAGGACGCCTGGACCTTTTCTTCGGTGGGTGCAGTTCAGGCTCCTCGCAGATGGCCTTCCCTTTGTTGAAGGAAATATGCCCTAGAGGCAATAATAAGGTTGTTATTTATATTTCCTTATATCATGATAAATGTTTATTATTCGTGCTAGAATTGTATTAACCGGAAACTTAGTACATGTGTGAATACATAGACAAACAGAGTGTCACTACTATGCCTCTACTTGACTAGCTTGTTGATCAAAGATGGTTAAGTTTCCTAGCGATGGACAAAGAGTTGTCATTTGATAAACGGGATCACATCATTAGAGAATGATGTGATTGACTTGACCCGTCCGTTAGCTTAGCACGATGATCGTTTAGTTTATTGTTGTTGCTTTCTCCATAACTTATACATGTTCCTATGACTATGAGATCATGCAACTCCCGAATACCGGAGGAACACTTAGTGTGCTATCAAACGTCACAACATCACTCGGTAACTATAAAGATGCTCTACAGGTGTCTTTGATGGTGTTTGTTGAGTTGGCATAGATCGAGATTAGGATTTGTCACTCTGAGTATCGGAGAGGTATCTCTGGGCCCTCTCGGTAATGCACATTACTATAAGCCTAGCAAGCAATGTGACTAATGAGTTAGTTACGGGATGATGCATTACGGAACAAGTAAAGAGACTTGCCAGTAACGAGATTGAACTAGGTATTGATATACCAACGATCGAATCTCGGGCATGTAACATACCGATGACAAAGGCAACAACGTATGTTGTTATGCGGTTTGACCGATAAAGATCTTCGTAGAATATGTAGGAGCCAATATGAACATCCAGGTTCCACTATTGATTATTGGTTGGAGATGTGTCTAGGTCATGTCTACATAGTTCTCGAACACATAGGGTCCGCACGCTAAACGTTCGGTGATGATCGGTACTATGAGTTTATGTGTTTTGATGTACCCTGAGACTAGCCACCCGCCTAGGGAGTTTATAAACAAAAAATATCACTAATTCCATCTTCTATACTCAGATATACCATGAGACTTGTAATATGATTCGTGATCTCGCAGTTTGGAGTCCCGGATATGATCACGGACATGACGAGGAGTCTCGAAATGGTCAAGACATAAAGATTGATACATTGGACGGCTACATTCGGACACCGGAAGTGTTCTGGGTGATTTCGGAGAAAACCGGAGTGCCGGAGGTTACTGGAACCCCCCCGGGGAAAGTTGGGCCTTCATGGGACATAGGGCAGAGGGGAGGCAGCCCACATGGGGCAGCCGCACCCCCTCCCTATAGGGAGTCCGAATTGGACTAGGGAAGGGGGCGCACCCCTCCTTTCCTTCTCCTCTTCCTCTCCCTTCCTTCCTTCCCCTTCCCCTCCTAGTAGGACTAGGAAAGGAGGAATCCTACTCCTACTAGGAGGAGGATTCCTCCTCCTTTGATGTGCCACTAGGGCCGGCCGACCTCCCCCCTTGCTCCTTTATATACGGGGGCATGGGGCACCCTAGGACACACAAGTTGATTACTTTTAGCCGTGTGCGGTGCCACCCTCCACCATAATCCACCTCGGTCATATCATCGTAGTGCTTAGGTAAAGCCCTGCGCTGGTAGCTTGATTATCACCATCATCATGCCATCGTGCTGACGAAGCTTTCCCTCGACACTCAGCTAGATCGAGAGTTCGTGGGATGTCACCGAGCCGAACGTGTGCAGACCGCGGAGGTGCCATACTTCCGGTACTAGGATCGGTCGGATCGTGAAGACATACGACTACATCAACCGCATTGTCATAACGCTTCTGCTTACAGTCTACAAGGGTACATAGACAACACTCTTCTCCTCTCATTTCTATGCATCACCATGATAGATCTTGCGTGTGCGTAGGAATTTTTTTGAAATTACTGCGTTCCCCAACAGTGGCATCCGAGACAGGTCTATGCGTAGATGTTATATGCACGAGTAGAACACAAAGGAGTTGTAGGTGTCGGTATATACATATTGCTTACCGTCACTAGTTGATTCTTGATTCGATGGTATTGTTGGATGAAGCAGCCCAGACCGTCATTACGCGTATGCTTACGTGAGACTAGTTCTACCGACGTGCTTCACACACAGGTGGCTGGTGGGTGTCAGTTTCTCCAACTTTAGTTGAATCGGATTCAATGAACAAGGTTCTTTCTGAAGATCAAAAAGCAATCACTATACCACGTTGTGGTTTTTGATGCGTAGGTAAGAACGGTTCTTGCTCAGCCCGTAGCAGCCACGTAAAACTTGCAACAACAAAGTAGATGACGTCTAACTTGTTTTTGCAGGGCATGTTGTGATGTCATATGGTCAAGACATGATGCTAAATTTTATTGTATGAGATGATCATGTTTTGTAACACAGTTATCGGAAACTGGCAGGAGGCATATGGTTGTCGCTTTATTGTATGAAATGCAACCGCCATGTAATTGCTTTACTTTATCACTAAGCGGTAGCGATAGTCGTAGAAGCAATAGTTGGCGAGACGACAACGATGCTTTGATGAAGATCAAGGTGTCAAACCGATGACGATGGTGATCATGACGGTGCTTTGGAGATGGAGATCAAAGGCACAAGATGATGATATCCATATCATATCACTTATATTGATTGCATGTGATGTTTATCCTTTATGCATCATATTTTGCTTAGTTCGGCGGTAGCATTATAAGATGATCTCTCACTAAATTTCAAGGTATAAGTGTTCTCCCTGAGTATGCACCGTTGCTATAGTTTGTCGTGCCGAGACACCACGTGATGATGGGGTGTGATAAGCTCTACGTTCACATAAAACGGGTGCAAGCCAGTTTTGCACACGCAGAATACTTGGGTTAAACTTGACGAGCCAAGCATATGCATATATGGCCTCGGAACACTGAGACCGAAAGGTCGAGCGTGAATCATATAGTACATATGATCAACATAGTGATGTTCAACATTGAAATCTACTCCATCTCACGTGATGATCAGACATGGTTTAGTTGATATGGATCACGTGATCACTTAGATGATTAGAGAGATGTCTATCTAAGTGGGAGTTCTTAAGTAATTTGATTAATTGAACTTTAATTTATCATGAACTTAGTACCTGATAGTATTTTGCATGTCTATGTTGTTGTAGCTAGATGGCCTGTGTTGTTGTTTTGTTGAATTTTAATGCATTCCTAGAGAAAGCTAAGTTGAAATATGATGGTAGCAATTACATGGACTAGGTCCGTAACTTGAGGATTATCCTCATTGCTGCACAGAAGAATTACCTCCTCGAAGCACCGCTAGGTGACAAACCCGCTGCAGGAGCAACGCCAGATGTTGTGAACACCTGGCAGAGCAAAGCTGATGACTACTCGATAGTTTAGTGTGCCATGCTTTACGGCTTAGAACCAGGACTTTGATGACGTTTTGAACATCATGGAGCATATGAGAGGTTCCATGAGTTGAAGTTAATATTTCAAGCAAATGCCCGGATTGAGAGATAAGAAGTCTACAATAAGTTCTATAGCTGCAAAATGGAGGAGAATAGTTCTGTTAGTGAACATATACTCAGAATGTCTGGGTACCACAACCACTTGACTCAGCTGGGAGTTAATCTTCCTGATGATAGTGTCATTGACATAGTCTTCAATCACTGCCACCAAGCTACAAGAGCTTTGTGATGAACTATAATATGCAAGGGATGGATAAGACTATTCCCGAGCTCTTCGCAATGCTAAAGGCTGCGGAGGTAGAAATAAAGAAGGAGCATCAAGTGTTGATGGTCAACAAGACCATGAGTTTCAAGAAAAAGGGTAAAGGGAAGAAGGGGAACTTCAAGAAGAATAGAAAGCCAGTTGCGGCTCAAGTGAAGAAACCCAACTCTGGACCTAAGCCTGAAACTGAGTGCTTCTACTACAAAGGGACTGGTCACTGGAAGCAGAACTGCCCCAAGTATTTGGCGGAGAAGAAGGATGGCAAAGTGAAAGGTATATTTGATATACATGTTATTGATGTGTACCTTACTAACGCTCGTAGTAGTGCCTGGGTATTTGATACTGGTTCAGTTGCTAACATTTTCTACTCGAAACAGGGGCTATGGATTAAGAGAAGATTGGCTAAGGACGAGGTGACGATGCGCGTGGGAAATGGTTCCAAAGTCGATCTGATCGCCGTCGGCACGCTACCTCTACATCTACCTTCGGGATTAGTTTTAGACCTAAATAATTGTTATTTGGTGCCAGCCTTGAACATGAACATTATATCTAGATCTTGTTTGATGCGAGACGGTTATTCATTTAAATCAGAGAATAATGTTTGTTCTATTTATATGAGTAATATCTCTTATGGTCATGATGAGTGGTCTGTTTTTACTAAATCTTGATAGTAGTGATACACATGTTCATAGTATTGAAGCCAAAAGGTGCAGGGTTGATAATGATAGTGCTACTTATTTGTGGCACTACTGTTTGGGTCATGTTGGTGTAAAGCGCATGAAGAAACTCCATTCTGATGGACTTCTGGAATCACTTGACTATGAATCACCTGGTACTTCCGAACCATGCCTCATGAGCAAGATGACTAAAACTCGATTCTCCGAAACAATGGAGCGAGCAATAGAGTTATTGGAAATCATACATACTGATGTATGTGGTCCAATGAACATTGAGGCTCGCGGCGGATATCGTTATTTTCTCACCTTCACAGATGATTTGAGCGGATATGGTTATATCTACTTAATGAAACATAAGTCTGAAACATTTGAAAAGTTCAAAGAATTTCTGAGTGAAGTGGAAAATCATCGTAACAAGAAAATAAAGTTTCTACGGTCTGATCATGGGGGCGAATATTTGAGTTACGAGTTTGGTATTCATTTGAAACAATGCGGAATAGTTTCTCAACTCACGCCACCCGGAACACCACAACGTAATGGTGTGTCCGAACGTCGTAATCGTACTTTACTAGATATGGTGCGATCTATGATGTCTCTTACTGATTTACCGCTATCGTTTTGGGGTTATGCTTTAGAGACAGCTGCATTCACGCTAAATAGGGCACCATCTAAATCCGTTGAGATGACACCTTATGATTTGTTTTTTTTTGACTGTGACACCTTATGATTTGTGGTTTGGCAAGAAACCCAAGTTGTCGTTTCTTAAAGTTTGGGGTTGCGATGCTTATGTGAAAAAGGTTCAACCTGATAAGCTCGAACCCAAATCGGAGAAATGCGTCTTCATAGGATACCCAAAGGAGACTGTTGGGTACACCTTCTATCACATATCCGAAGGCAAGATACTGGTTGCTAAGAATGGATCCTTTCTAGAAAAAGAGTTTCTCTCAAAAGAATTGAGTGGGAGGAAAGTAGAACTTGATGATGTAATTGACCTGCTCCCTTATTGGAAAGTAGTTCATCACTGAAATCAGTTCCAGTGATTCCTACATCAGTAAGTGAGGAAGCTAATGATGATGATCATGAAACTTCTGATCAAGTTACTACCGAACCTCGTAGTTCAACTAGAGTAAGATCCGCACTAGAGTGGTACAGTAATCCTGTTCTGGAGGTCATGTTACTTGACCATGACCAACCTACGAACTATGAGGAAGCGATGATGACCCCAGACTCCACAAAATGGCTTGAAGCCATGAAATCTAAGACGGGATCCATGTATGAGTACAAAGTGTGGACTTTGGTTGACTTGCCCGATGATCGGCAGGCCATAGAGAATAAATGGATCTTCAAGAAGAAGACTGATGCTGACGGTAATGTTATTGTCTACAAAGCTCGACTTGTTGCAAAAGGTTTTCGACAAGTTCAAGGAGTTGACTACGATGAGACCTTCTCACCCATAGCGATGCTTAAGTCCGTCCGAATCATGTTAGAAATTGCCGCATTTTATGATTATGAAATTTGGCAAATGGATGTCAAAACTGCACTCCTTAATGGATATATAAAAGAAGAGTTGTATATGATGCAACCAGAAGGGTTTATCGATCCAAAAGGTGCTAACAAATTGTGCAAGCTCCAGCGATCCATTTATGGACTGGTGGAAGCCTCTCGGAGTTGGAATATACGCTTTGATAGTGTGATCAAAGCATATGGTTTTATACAGACTTTTGGAGAAGCCTGTATTTACAAGAAAGTGAGTGGGAGCTCTGTAGCATTTCTGCTATTATATGTAGATGACATATTGTTGATCGGAAATGATACTAAATTTCTGAATAGCATAAAAGGATACTTGAATAAGATTTTTTTGTTTCAATGGAAGAACTCGGTGAAGCTGCTTATATATTGGGCATCAAGATCTATAGAGATAGATCAAGACGCTTAATTGGACTTTCACAAAGCACATACCTTGATAAAGTTTTGAACAAGTTTGAAATGGATCAAGCAAAGAAAGGGTTCTTGCCTGTTTTACAAGGTGTGAAGTTGAGTTAAACTCAATGCCCGACCACTGCAGTAGATAGAGAGAAAATGAAAGTCATTCCCTCTGCTTCACCCATAGGTTCTATCACGTATGCAATGCTATTTACCAGACCTGATGTGTGCCTTGCTATTAGTTTTGCAGGGAGGTACCAAAGTAATCCAGGAGTGGATCACTGGACAGTAGTCAAGAACATCCTGAAATACCTGAAAAGGACTAAGGATATGTTTCTCGTATATGAAGGTGACAAAGAGCTCGTCGTAAACAGATACGTCGATGCAAGCTTTGACACTGATCCGGATGACTCTAAGTCACAAACCGGATATGTTTTTTTTATTAAATGGTGGAGCTGTCAGTTGGTGCACTTCCAAGCAGAGCATCGTGGCGGGATCTACATGTGAAGCGGAGTACATAGCTGCTTCAGAAGCAGCAAATGAAGGAGTCTGGATGAAGGAGTTCATATCCGATCTAGGTGTCATACCTAGTGCATCGGGTCTAATGAAAATCTATTGTGACAATACTGGTGCAATTGCCTTGGTAAAGGAATCCAGATTTCACAAGAGAACCAAGCACATCAAGAGACGCTTCAATTCCATCCGTGATCAAGTCAAGGAGGGAGACATAGAGATTTGCAAGATACATACGGATCTGAATGTTGCAGACCTATTGACTAAGCCTCTCTCATGAGCAAAACATGATCAACACCAAGACTCCATGGGTGTTAGAACCATTACAATGTAATCTAGATTATTGACTCTAGTGCAAGTGATAGACTGAAGGAAATATGCCCTAGAGGCAATAGTAAAGTTGTTATTTATATTTCCTTATATCATGATAAATGTTTATTATTCATGCTAGAATTGTATTAACCGGAAACTTAGTACATGTTTAAATACATAGACAAACAGAGTGTCACTAGTATGCTTCTACTTGACTAGCTCGTTGAACAAAGATGGTTAAGTTTCCTAGCCATGGTCAAAGAGTTGTCATTTGGTAAACGGGATTGCATCATTAGAGAATGATGTGATTGACTTGACCCATCAGTTAGCTTAGCACGATGATCATTTAGTTTACTGCTATTGCTTTCTCCATAACTTATACATGTTCCTATGACCATGAGATCATGCAACTCCCAAATACCGGAGGAACACTTAGTGTGCTATCCAACGTCACACCAAAACTGGGTGACTATAAAGATGCTCTACAGGTGTCTCCGATGGTATTTGTTGAGTTGGCATAGATCGAGATTAGGATTTGTCACTCAGAGTATCGGAGATGTATCAATGGGCCCTCTCGGTAATGCAGATCACTATAAGCCTTGCAAGAAATGTGACTAATGAGTTAGTTACGGGATGATGCATTACGGAACAAGTAAAGAGACTTGCTGGTAATGAGATTGAACTAGGTATTGAGATACCGACGATCGAATCTTGGGCAAGTAACATACCGATGACAAAGGGAACAACGTATGTTGTTATGTAGTTTGACCGATAAAGATCTTCGTAGAATATGTGGGGGCCAATATGAACATCAAGGTTCCGCTATTGGTTATTGACCGGAGATGTGTCTCGGTCATGTCTACATAGTTCTCGAACCCGTAGGGTCCACACGCTTAACGTTTGGTGACGATCGATATTATGATGTTATGAGTTTTGATGTACCGAAAGTAGTTCGAAGTCCCAGATATGATCACAGACATGACGAGGAGTCTCGAAATGGTCGAGACATAAAGATTGATATATTGGACGGCTATATTCGGACACCGGAAGTGTTCCGGGTGATTTTGGAGAAAACCGGAGTGCTGAAGGGAAGAGGGGAGGCAGCCCACAAGGGGCAGCCGCGCCCCCTCCATATAGGGAGTCCGAATTGGACTAGGGAAGGGGGCGCGCCCCCTTTCCATCTCCTCTTCCTCTCCCTTCCTTCCTTCCCCTTCCTGTCCTAGTAGGACTAGGAAAGGAGGAATCCTCCTCCTAGTAGGAGGAGGGCGCGCCACTAGGGCCGGTCGGCCTCCCCCTTGCTCCTTTATATACGGGGGCAGGGGGCACCCTAGGAAACAGAAGTTGATTTCTTTTAGCCGTGTGCGGTGCCCCCCTCCACCATAAACCACCCTGTTCATATCGTCGTAGTGCATAGGCGAAGCCCTGCGCTGGTAGCTTCATCATCACCGTCATCACGCCGTCGTGCTGACAAAGCTCTCCCTCGACACTCAGCTGGATAGGGAGTTCGTAGAATGGCACCGAGCCGAATGTGTGCAGATCGCGGAGGTGCCGTACTTTCAGTAGTAGGATCGATCGGATCGTGAAGACATACGACTACATCAACCACGTTGTCATAACGCTTCCGCTTACGGTCTATGAGGGTACGTGGACAACACTCTTCCCCTCTCCTTGCTATGTATCACCATGATAGATCTTGCGTGTGCGAAGGAATTTTTTTTGAAATTATTGTGTTCCCCAGCATTTTTCTACCACGGAAAACCTCCTAATCGGCGCCATGGGTACTACAAAAAGAAGGCAAGGCAGAGAGGAAGAAGAAAGAGCGGGCGACGAGAAGAAGGAGATGAAGCAAAGGGGGCTTCGCCCTTCCCCTCATTTATCGCCAAGAGGAGGCCAACCGCCGGCCTCCATGATCGCTCGTAATGATGGTGTCGGATTACGGGTTCCAGCAAACCCTTGAGGTTCGAGCACTGGGGTGCGCACGAAGATCTCTCTCTTCCTTGCTCACTCTCGCAATGATCTCTAGGCCTAGCTCGCCGAACCCGAGGAACAAGTGACACGAGAGTTTATATTGGTTTGGGCCACCGTTGTGGTGTAATACCCTACTCCAGTGCGGTGTGGTGGATTGCCTCATAGACTGAGGATGAACTAGTACAAGGGATGAACAACCTCCTGAGGAGAGGTGTTCTTGAGCTCGGTGAGCTTGTGTGTGTGAGGATGATCTCAATGATCCGTCCCTTGCTAAGGTGGTGGCTAGTCCTATTTATAGAGGCCCTGGTCCTCTTCCCAAATATTTAGGCGGGAAGGGATTCCACAACGGCCAATTTCAAAGGGGAACAACTAGTACAAGCTATCCAGACAAAAGGTGGTCTTTGCCTACCAAAGGCTCTAGTGGTGACGCCGCCGTGGGCTCCGTAGTAACCTCCGTCATGCCGTCCTGCTGGTCTTGGTCTTGTTGCACCGATATGGAAACCTTTGCCTGCTACCTCAGGACTCCTCGCCTACGCTTGCCCCTTTAGCACCAAAGAGGAAACAATTGCTTTGCGCCCACTGGCACCCGCTGGCCCCCGCCTGGCCTTGGTCATCATGGCTCACGTCACGCGGACCTCGCGAGGTGCACCTTGCATAGATATCTCCTCTCCTTAGGAGCCAGCCTAGCGAGGCCGCCCCGGAGGAGGTCTTTGTGTCGTCCACCTCACGAGGGTCTTGAGTGGTTGCTGGTGAAGATGGGCCATACCAGGCCGTTGGTGGAGCCACGCCCTAGGCCGCAGGCAGGCTAGTCTGGTACCCCCGTTCCCAGGATGCCGCCAGTAGCCCCCAGGCCCAAGGCGCGCTCGGACTTCGCTTCGAGGCAAAGCCAAGGGTCAAGTGTGGAGCGCCGCGGGCCCCTATAGCATGCAGCCTCGATTAACGCATGGCAATCGATATGTAGTGGGCGTCTCCGCTTCCCCGCGCTACCTCGACAACTACCCGACTGACAAAAGGCTAGTGCATGCCGCAGTGCCTTCATTGCCTCCCTTCGTCTTGCTCCAGATCCCCTGTCTTGCTTCTCGCTCCCAAAGACAACAGATCCGCGCCAATTTCCCTTCGATCCTGCAATCGATGGCGTCCGGCAAGGCAAAGGCCACTCCTTCGCCCCCCTGGTACGAGCCGGCTCTGAGTGCACCCAGTGTTTCGGAGAAGAACCTTGCCACCACGCTCCTGATGATGGCAGAGGGCAGCAACGAGAAGGGGAAGACCGCGCTCCAGGTCAGCTCCGCCAAGCCGGAGGCCTCGGACAGCACCTTCTACCCCTTTTTCGTTAGTAGCGTCATCGCAGGGCTGGTCCCTCCCTTCTCTGATTTCTTCTACGCCGTCCTCAGCAACTACAAGCTGCACACCCTTCATCTTTGCTGCCAGGCCGGTGGCGGCGTTGGCAGCCGGTGATGGCGAACAGCAGGGAGGTCCGCCAACGGGCACCATCTGAGCGACGCGGGCGGCAAGGGCGGCGCGACGCTTAGCACTGGCTCGTCGAGCATCAGACATGGATGCAGTGGAGCAGTGCAGCATGATAACCCACAAGTATAGGGGATCACAATAGTTTTCGAGGGTAGAGTATTCAACCCAAATTTATTGATTCAACACAAGGGGAGCCAAAGAATATTCTCAAGTATTAGCAGCTGAGTTGTCAATTCAACCACACCTGGAAACTTAATAACTGTAGCAAATTATTTAGTAGCAAAGTAATATGATAGTAGTGGTAACGGTAGCAAAAGTAATGTTTTCGGTATTTTGTAGTGATGATAGCAATAGCAACGGAAAAGTAAATAAGCAAAGAACAATATATGGAAAGCTCGTAGGCAATGGATCAGTGATGGAGAATTATGCCGGATGCGGTTCATCATGTAACAGTCATAACCTAGGGTGACACAGAACTAGCTCCAATTCATCAATGTAATGTAGGCATGTATTCCGAATATAGTCATACGTGCTTATGGAAAAGAACGTGTATGACATATTTTGTCCTACCCTCCTGTGGCAACGGGGTCTAGCGGAAACTAATGTAATTATGGTCTTCTCCTATCGACCCCCAAAGAAAAGAAAAGAAATAAAACTATTTACACGGGAAACTCCCAACAAGCAAAAGAAGAACATGAAATCT
Source organism: Triticum aestivum (assembly GCF_018294505.1). Classification (NCBI taxonomy): domain Eukaryota; kingdom Viridiplantae; phylum Streptophyta; class Magnoliopsida; order Poales; family Poaceae; genus Triticum; species Triticum aestivum. The sequence goes on along the minus strand of NC_057806.1, from coordinate 258,063,046 downwards.
TTTTGGGTTTTCTTTTTAATTACTACTACAAGCATGGAAATTAAACTAATTAAAAGCTACAACTAATTTTTTGGTTTTTCTTAAGGTTTATTAAACACACAAGAAGAAAGCATAAAAAGGGAAATAAACTAGCATGGATGATACAATGAAAAAGTATGAGAACCAACACCTAGAAATGAGTGTGTGAACATGAATGTAATGTCGGTGGGAAATACGTACTCCCCCAAGCTTAGGCTTTTGGCCTAAGTTGGTCTATCGCCACGGGTGGCCTGGCGGATATCCATAGTAATAGTTGGGGTCGTACTGAGATGCAGCGGTTATCGCCTCCTGAGCTGCCGCGTGGCGACGAGCGGCCTCCGCCCTCCTCTCTTACTCATCTGCCTCCTCTCTGGTAATAACATATCTTCCTTTTGCTTGATAATCAAAGAAGGCAGGAGCAGGGAGAGTAATACGTACAACACGACGTCTGTCAAAGATTAAGCGATACTGGAGAGGTGATTCATTCCTCTCGACAAACTGGTGGTGAACCATAGCCTCATAATCCAAATAAGCAGGAGGCAACTCAATATCATCTTCACATATGGCTATACCAAGAGAATTAGCTATGTGGGTTGCATAAATTCCACCAAATAAATCTCCATTAAATCTATTAAGATGCAACCTACGTGCAACAATGGCTCCCAAATTATAAGATTTATCTCCTAACACAACACTCCTAAGAATACTGAGGTCAGGGACACACATGTGACATGCCTCATCTTTACCATTAATGCATCTACCTATGAAGAGAGCAAAATAATTTATAGCAGGAAAGTGAATGCTCCCTATGGTTGCTTGTGTTATATCTCTAGATTCGCCCACACTTATACTAGCAAGAAAATCTCTAAATTCAGATTTGTGAGGTTCCCTGACACTACCCCATTGTGGAAGTTTGCAAGCAGTGGTAAAATCCTCTAAGTCCATAGTGTAAGAATTTTCATAAAGATCAAACAGGACAGTTGGAGAATTACGTGAAGATGAGAATTCAAACCTCCTCACAAAGGAACTAGGGAGATAGTGATACTGGCGGAACTTTTCTTCCTCGAAGCTCACAAGATCAGCGTTACGCAAATATGCGTTAAATTCTTCCTTAATTCCCGCTTAATCCATAAAGTTTTCTGAAGGCCATTCACAAGGACGCACTGGAGCGTCTCTTGGTAGTTCTTCATCAGCATCACACATTGCAAGCCTAGGTCCTTGCTTCCTTGAAGAACCACCTTGGTACATTTTCCTAAGCATATTTCTTCCTCTGAAAAATTTCTGAAATTTTTAGTAACTTCAAAATAAAAGTAAACCAAACTCAACAAAATTGATAGCAACAACTCCTACAAGTGCCTAGAGCCTATATCATGCATCAGAACTACTTTTGAACATACAAATTTGACATGCAAGCTCAAGAACACGGTCACCTAGGCAGCACAAATTTGCAATGAATAAAGCACTAGAACAAAAACTAATTGGACCAATGGAGGAGTCACATACCAAGGAACAATCTCCCCAAGCAGTTTTGTGAAAGGTGCTTTGAGCAAGGAGATCGAAAATGGCAGCAAAATGAGCTTGGACTCGGGTTTGAGCTGGATATTCGTGTTTGTGGGAGGAAGAAGGAGTGTGTGGGTGCAGGAATAAGTGGAGGAGGGCCACCGTGGGCCCACGAGGCAGGGGCCGCGCCCAGGGGGGTAGGGCGCGCCCTCCACCCTCGTGGCCAGGTGGATGCCCTTCCCGCCGTGTTCTTAGTGCCAAATATTCTCAAATATTCCAGAAAAAAAATCATATTTAAATTTCAGGGCATTTGGAGAACTTTTATTTTCAAGGTATTTTTATATTGCATGGATAATTCAGATAACAAACAGAAAATACTTATTTTCATTTTATTTAATATAAATAACAGAAAGTAGAAAGTCGGTACAGAAGGTTGTGCCTTCTAGTTTCATCCATCTCATGCTCATCAAAAGGAATCCACTAACAAGGTTGATCAAGTCTTGTTAACGAACTCATTTCGAATAACATGGAACTGGAGAAATTTCGAATAACACTATGTTACCTCAACAGGGATATGCACATCCCCAATAATAAGAATATCATATTTCTTCTTGACAGTAGGAAGAGGAAATTCAGAACCTCCAAATATAATCGATGGAATTTTTCCAATAGAGTTGATACTATGAACTTGAGGTTGTTTCCTCGGAAAGTGTACCGTATGCTCATTACCATTAACATGAAAAGTGACATTGCCTTCAATGCAATCAATAACAGCCCCTGCAGTATTCAAAAAGGGTCTTCCAAGAATAATAGACATACTATCGTCCTCGGGAATATCAAGAATAACAAAGTCCGTTAAAATAGTAACGTTTGCAACTACAACAAACACATCCTCACAAATACCGACAGGTATAGCAATTGATTTATCAGCCATTTGCAAAGATATTTCAGTAGGTGTCAACTTGTTCAAATCAAGTCTACGATATAAAGAGAGAGGCATAACACTAACACCAGCTCCAAGATCACATAAAGCAGTTTTAACATAGTTTCTTTTAATGGAGCATGGTATAGTTGGTACTCCAGGATCTCCAAGTTTCTTTGGTATTCCACCCTTAAAAGTATAATTAGCAAGCATGGTGGAAATTTCAGCTTCCGGTATCTTTCCCTTATTAGTAACAATTTCTTTCAGGTACTTAGCATAAGGATTCATTTTAAGCATATCAGTTAATCGCATACGCAAAAAGATAGGTCTAATCATTTCAGCAAAGTGCTCAAAATCCTCATCATCCTTTTTCTTGGATGGTTTTGGAGGAAAAGGCATGGGTTTCTGAACCCATGGTTCCCTTTCTTTACCATATTTCCTAGCAACAAAGTCTTTCTTATCATAATGTTGATTCTTTGATTGTGGGTTATCAAGATCAACAACACGTTCAATTTCTATATCATTATCATCACTAGGTTGAGCATCATCATGGACATTATCATTAACATTATCACTAGTTTCAGGTTCATTACCAGATTGTGTTTCAACATCAGAAATAGAAATATCATTTGGATTCTCAGGTGTTTCAGCAATAGGTTCACTAGAAGCATGCAAAGTCCTATCATTTTTCTTTTTCTTCCTTTTAGAAGGACTAGGTGCATCTATATTATCTCTCTAAGAATCTTGCTCAATTCTCTTAGGATGGCCTTGAGGATACAAAGGTTCCTGAGTCATTCTACCAGTTCTAGTAGCCACTCTAACAACATAATCATTATTCTTACTATTCAATTCATTGATCAAATCATTTTGAGCTTTAAGTACTTGTTCTACTTGAGTGGTAACCATAGAAGCATGTTTACTAATAAGTTTAAGTTCACCTTTAACATTAGCCATATAATCACCCAAGTGTTCAAGCATATTTGAATTGTATTTCAGTTGTCTACCAAAATAAGCATTGAAGTCTTCTTGCTTAACCATAAATTTATCAAACTCATCTAAGCATGGGCTAGCAAACTTAGTAAATGGGATTTCAGCTTTATCATATCTATAGAGAGAATTTACCTTTACTACCTGTGTCGGGTTATCAAGACCATGTACTTCTTCAATAGGTAATGGATTAAGATCATATGTTTCTTCAATAGGCGGTAAATTAAGACCGTGTATTTCTTCAATAGGAGGTAAATTCTTAACATCTTCAGATTTAATACCTTTTTCTTTCATAGATTTCTTTGCCTCTTGCATATCTTCAGGACTGAGAAATAGAACACCTCTCTTCTTAGGAGTTGGTTTAGGAATAGGCTCAGGAAGTGTCCAATTATTTTCATTTGCCAACATATTATTCAATAGAATTTCAGCTTCATCCGGTGTTCTTTCCCTGAAAACAGAACCAGCACAACTATGCAGGTAATCTCTGGAAGCATCGGTTAGTCCATTTTAAAAGATATCAAGTATTTCATTTTTCTTAAGAGGGTGATCAGGCAAAGCATTAAGTAATTGGAGAAGCCTCCTCCAAGCTTGTGGGAGACTCTCTTCTTCAATTTGCACAAAATTATATATATCCCTTAAGGCAGCTTGTTTCTTATGAGCAAGGAAATATTTAGCAGAGAAGTAATAAATCATATCCTGGGGACTACACACACAACCAGGATCAAGAAAATTAAACCATATCTTAGCATCACCCTTTGATGAGAACGGAAATATTTTAAGGATATAAAAGTAACGAGTTCTCTCATCATTAGTGAACAGGGTGGCTATATCATTTAATTTAGTAAGATGTGCCACAACAGTTTCAGATTCATAGCCATGAAAAGGATCAGATTCAACCAAAGTAATTATATCAGGATCAACAAAGAATTCATAATCTTATCGGTAACATAGATAGGTGAAGTAGCAAAAGCAGTGTCAGGTTTCATTCTAGCATTAAGAGATTGCTGCTTCCATTAAGCTAATAACCTCTTGAGCTCGTATCTATCTTTGCAAGCTAAAATAGCTAGATCAGCT